>NC_081554.1:14700763-14882068 GCF_963082655.1 Stomoxys calcitrans | reverse complement strand
AACACAAAATAAAATAAAAATAAAATAAAACTAAAATAAAATAAAATAAAATAAAAAAATAAAATAAAATAAAATAAAATAAAAATAAAATAAAAATAAAATAAAATAAAATAAAATAAAATAAAATAAAATAAAATAAAATAAAATAAAATAAAATAAAATAAAATAAAATAAAATAAAATAAAATAAAATAAAATAAAATAAAATAAAATAAAATAAAATAAAATAAAATAAAATAAAATAAAATAAAATAAAATAAAATACAATAAAATAAAATTAAAAAAAATTAAATAAAATATAATAAAATAAAATAAAATAAAATAATATAAAATAAAAGAAAAGGAAAGAAAAGAAAAAAAAATAAACAAAAAAATACCCTCCACCATGGATCGCATTTGTAGAGTTCTCTTCCCGGCATCTCTTCTTAGGCAAAACAGGATATAAGAAAAGATTTGCTCTGCAATTAGAGCGATATCAATATATGGTCCGGTTTGGACCACAATTAAATTATATGTTGGAGACCTGTGTAAAATGTTAGCCAATTCGAATAAGAATTGCGCCCTTTGGGGGCTCAAGAAGTAAAATAGAGAGATCGATTTATACGGGAGCTGTACCAGGCTATAGACCGATTCAGACCATAATAAACACGTATGTTGATGGTCGTGAGAGGATCCGTCGTATAAAATTTCAGGCAAATCGGATAATAATTGCGACCACTAGAGGCTCAAGAAGTCAAGATCCCAGATCGGTTTATATGGCAACTATATCAGGTTATAACCCGATTTGAACCATACTTGGCACAGTTGTTGGACATCATTACAAAATACTTCGTGCGAAATTTCATTCACATCGGATAAGAATTGCGCCCTCTAGAAGCTCAAGAGGTCAAGACCCAAGATCGGTTTATATGGCAGCTTTATCATTTTATGAACCGATTTGAATCATACGTGGCATAGTTGTTGGATATCATAATAAAACACGACGTGCAAAATTTCATTCAAATCGGATAAGAATTGCGCACTCTAGAGGCTCAAGAAGTCAAGACCCAAGATCGGTTTATATGACAGCTATATCAGGTTATTGACCGATATGGCCCATTTACAATACCAACCGACCTACATTAATAAGAAGTATTTGTGCAAAATTTCAAGCGGCTGGCATTACTCTTTCGAAAGTTAGCTTTCGACAGACAGACGGCAGACGGACGGACGGACGCACAGACGGATGGACATGGCTAGATCGACATAAAATGTCGCGACGATCAAGAATATAAATACTTTATGGGGTCTCAGACGAATATTTCGAGTAGTTACAAACAGAATGACGAAATTAGTATACCCCCCATCCTATGATGGAGGGTATAAAAAAAATATAAAAATATAATAAACTCATTAAGTTCGGCTTGAGGCCACCGTAGAGGTTAGCATGTTCTCCTATGACGTTGAATGCCTGGGTTCGAATCCTGGCGAGAACATAAGAAAAAAATTTTCAGAGGTGATTTGCCCCTCCTAATGCTGGCGACATTTGTGAGGCATTATACCATGTTAAAACTTCTCCCCAAAGTGGTGTCACACTGCGACACGCCGTTTGAACTCGGCTATAAAAAGGTGGCCCCTTATCATTGAACTTTAGCTTGAATTGGACTGCACTCATTGATATGTGAGTGAGTAAGTTTGCCCCTGTTCCCAAGTGGAAAGGAGGCCCCTTATCATTGAGCTTAAACTTGAATCGGACTGCACTCATTGAAACGTGAGAAGTTTGCCCCTGTTCCTAAGTGGAATGTTCATGGGCAAAATTTGCATTTGCTTTGTCTGCAAAGTTCTGGCTTTACTGCCACCTTGTTTACTTGTCCCCTATTGCACTTTCCCTTACCCCACTGTTGCCCGCCACCCAAATGATGAAGATTGTGTCGCGCATGGTATTAATTTCAATCAACCAGGTTTTCATCGCCCCAATATCTGAGAGCACTTTCACTATGGCAGGACTCGTTTTACCATTGAGCACACGTGCCTCGATCGCCCTTATCTCAGGATCTACAATGTCCCCACCCATACCCGTCCATTCACCCAGTTTCGAGCCATCTTTGTTGCATTCCATCATAACTAAGTGATATTAGTGCTAGGGTTCCAGCCGTCCTTTATTGGTATTCATGTATCACACTCGACCTCCCCGCCTTCAAGTCATTCTCTTATCACCTTCCGTCTCTTTGCCCCGAATGCTACCTCATACCTTATACCTATATTTATGGGCCCCATGTTCTAATTCGTTTTCATCCCTTACATCTCATCTCTCATCACCTTACGTCTCTTAGCCCCGAATGCTAGCTCAGACCTTATCTCTATGGACCCCGTGTTCTAATTCGTTTTCAATCCTTACATCTCATCTCTCATCACCTTATGTCTCTTAGCACCGAATGCTACCTCATACCTTATCCCTATCTCTATGGGCCTCATGTTCTAATTCGTTTTCAGCACATTACATCTCATCACCTTACATGTCTTAGCCCAGTATGCCGCCTCATACCTTATCCCTATCTCTATGGGCCTCATTTTCAATATTGTTTTCAGCACCCTAGTCAGTGCCTCATCAATGCCAGGATAACATGTCCCTTGAAACTGTTGTAACATTTTTACGTTGCAATGTCTTTCCATTGCGGTCCACCATATTACCGTTGCGTATGTAAGTGAACCACCATGGGATTCAGTTTCCATTTTGAGCCTATGTCTCTTCAGCATAGTGACCAATATTTATGAGCCTTCTTTACAAACTCGTGATTTTAAAACAATCACACTAAGACATATGAGATCTTCCTTTTAAAGAAGGGAGGGTAATCTTATTGACCTTTCTTCGCCTTTCTAGTGAATGGGAAAACCTCTTCCATCTCAAGGTTGTTCTCTCTCTCTCTCTACAGAGAACCATAGAGTCTCTTCTCCTCAAAGTGTTATAAAATCGTCTGGAAAGCATGCAGGTTCAAATCCGCCTCAAATGCCATGCTTAGACATCGTATATATCAACTTCCTGTATTAGGGTCAACATACGTTTGCCGTAAGATCCATAGTGTAAGGAAATATGGCAACACTGCAAATGACCCCCCTTAAATGTTGTAACATAATTTACAATTGGGGAAGCAAACAAAAAATGAGACAATTGTTGCCACCGCAATTGTGTCCTTGCTAAGTATATTCAAATAGTCCTTGTTCCTGGGCTGTGATTTATCCCCTTGAATGTTTTCATTTTATCACAGTAATATTTAAATCTATTGTCCCTTGGTCTCTCCACTTTCACTGGTGGCTTGTAATAAAAGACAATATTTTGACAGTCATTCAGTGGCTGCCATTTGACACCACAACTGGCCAACGGAGGCCACACCTGGCCACATAAACTACCAAAAAGTATAATAAATTCTATTTGATTACATTTGGGAAAAAAATTAATTAAATTTTATTTCATTTCATTTCATTTGCCCGGTATGGCAGTTAGCCCGCAGGCTTATTCAAAAATACAAAACATTATCTCTTTATCCTTCAGACACTTTATGGCCATAACATTATGAGGTGTTCAAGTGTGTTCGTGTGCCAGTGTCTGTTTAAGGCAATAACCTCCTGTTGCCTTGCATTCATACGCACAAAAATTATAATCTGTTGGAGTTTTGTCCATCCAAATTTGTTTTGTCTCCATTGTTGAGCCTTTTGCGTTGAGGCTGTAACGATGTTGGTATTGGTGCGATTCCTTTTCAAGAGCATAACGACCCACTTTGGCATTTTATTTGTATCCTCTTTTAATATGCCAAATGATCACCTTTCGGGAATTACCATTATTACACAATAAAGGTAAGTTTTGTTACATTATGGAGGGCCATTAAGCTGGGACACATTGTTTAGGCCGCATTTTGTGATGAGGCAAATTCGCATACTATTGCCCAACAATGAAAAGACATATATTTTGCCATTGTTGAAGCTTTGGGTTTCGGACTTACAAAACAACATAAACAATTCCAAAACAATTCAACTAATGTTAAAATAACAACAGATTATGGTGAACATGTAGTAGAACAAGAAACTACCGGTAATTGATTTTTCTTGAGATTAGGGAAAAACATTTCCAGTGCTTAAAAGCTGTGAAAACGATGAATAGGTAAAAATAGGAAGTGGAAATAAACAACATAAGTAAAATAAAATAAAATAAAAAGAAATAAAATAAAATAAAATAAAATAAAATAAAATAAAATAAAATAAAATAAAATAAAATAAAATAAAATAAACTAAAATAAAATAAAATAAAATGAACTAATAATAAAAACAAAAACAACGTAAAGCAAAACATAACATAACAAAATATAATAAAAAATAATCCGGCCAGGATTCTAACCTGGGCACACGGAACAACAGCGACAGACATTGCCGTCATCTTGGCATTCGAAGCCATCAATACAACTTCCAATAGATGCACAAAATCATGTGTAGCACTAAAGAAGTGTAATTTGTCACAGAACGAATGTCTGTCATTACACAAAAATACAAGCATTGGGAAAAGTACAGCTAATAGAGAGGGTTGTCGAGCGTGGTTAATGTGGTAATTGTATCATAGATGCGATTTCACTATTAATACGATTCAAATGCAGCATACCAACGCACGGCCCTTGAAGCCATCACACCTAATATGGTTGAAAAGTCTTCTAACCAAAGACGAAACGCGTCCCATAGGGGTTGGTGGGTGTTGCTATCTTTGGCTTTCCTTTTCTATGCATCTCCGATCATCCAGCTCGTCTCGAAAGAGAAATAAACAAAAATTGAAAATAAATAAAATTAAATAAGTAAAAGCGTGCTAAGTTCGGCTGGACCGAATCTTATATACCCTCCACCATGGATCGCATTTGTCGAGTTCTTCGTGCGGTATCTCTTTTTAAGCAAACAAAGAATAATGAATAGGAACTGTTATGCTATTGGAGGTATCAAGTTATAGTCTAGAGGAGATGTCAAGTAATAGTCTAGTTCGGACCATAAATGAATTGAATGCTGAACATTGTAGAAGTCATTGTGTAATATTTCAGTCCATTTGGATAAGAATTGCGCCTTTTAGGGACTCAAGAAGCAAAATTAGGAGATCGGTTTATATGGGAGCAGTATCCAGCTATAGATCGATTCAGACCATATTGGCCACGTATGTTGAAGGTCATGGGAGAAGCCCTAAGTACGAAATTTCTGCCAAATCGGATGAGTAATGCGCTTTCTAGAGGCTCAAGAAGTCAAAATCCCAGATCGGTTTATATGGCAGCTACACCAGGTTATGGACCGATTTGAACTATTCTTAACATAGATGTTGGAAGTCATAACAAACCACCACGTGCAAATATTCAACCAAATCAAATAGGAATTGCACCCTCTAGTGGTTGCAGGTTATGGACCGATTTAAACCATACTCAACAAAGTTGTTGGAAATCATAACAAAACACCTCATACAAAGTTTAAACCAATCGGATAAGAATTGCGCCCTCTAAAGGTTCAACAAGTCTAGACCCAAGATCGGTTTATATGCCAGCGATATCAAAACATGGATCGATTTGGCCCATTTACAATCCCAACCGACCTACACCAATAAAAAGTATTTGTGCAAAATTTCAAGCGCCTAGCTTTACTCCTTCGAAACTTAGCATGCTTCCGACAGACAGACAGATAGATAAACATGGCTAGTTCGACTTAAAATGTCATGACGATCAAGAATATATATACTTAATGGGGTCTCAGACGCATTTAGTACCAAGGGTACTCTTTGGTACCAATGGTACTATTTAGTATCAAGGGTACTATTTAGTACCAAGGGTACTATTTAGTACCATGAGTACCATTTAGTTCCATGAGTACCATTTAGTTCCATGAGAACTATTTAGTACCAAGGGTACTATTAAGTACCAAGGGTACTATTTAGTACCAAGGGTACTATTTAGTACCAAGGGTACTATTTAGTACCAAGGGTACTATTTAGTACCAAGGGTACTATTTAGTACCAAGGGTACTATTTAGTGCCAAGTGTATTTTTTCGTACCAAGGATACCATTAAGTACCAAGTGTACTATTTAGTACCAGGGGTACTATTTAGTACCAAGGGGACTATTTAGTACTATGAGTACTATTTAGTACCATGAGTAATACTGAGTGCCATGAGTCCTATTTAGTACCAAGGGTACTATTTAGTACCAAGGGTATTATTTAGTACCAATGGTACTATTTAGTACCAATGGTACTATTTAGTACTAATGGTACTATTTGGTACTAGTGGTACTATTTAGTACCAAGGGTATTATTTAGTACCAATGGTACTATTTAGTACCAAGGGTACTATTTAGTACCAAGGGTACTATTATGTACTAAGGGTATTATTTAGTACCAAGGGTACTATTTAGTACCAAGGATACTTTTTAGTACCAAGGGTACTATTTAGTACCAAGGGTACTATTTAGTACCAAGGGTACTATTTAGTATCAAGGGTACTATTTAGTACCAAGGGTGCTATTTAGTACCAAGGGTACTATTTAGTACCAAGGGTACTATTTAGTACCAAGGGTACTATTTAGTACCGAATTACTATTAAGTACCGAGGTACTATATAAAATGTTAAAATTCATTTAAATAATTGAATGCTTGTGTTTTACTTTCTTTTTAGAGGCATGTCACATTTCAAATACCTATTGACACTCATCAACTTATTTCAGATTTTTTATTTATTACCTAAAATAAATCTACTCATGCCTTTCTTTTTATATTCCATCAATTCTCTTTGGTTATTTTTTTTACTTTTTTTGTTGTTGCTAAAAAAAAATGGTTAATAATCCCATTCACTTTCTGGCTTGACACCATTGTGTCAGGTTTTCCATAGGTAAAACTGAGTTTACAATTATTTTTCCAACTCCGCTCAGCTGCAAAACCAATTAAGTTGTAAACTGTGAACAAAAGATTTTCCACTAAAAGAAAATTTAAATTTTGTCGCCTTAACTTGCTATGGTTTCACTAAACCACTTTCTCTCAGAAGGAAAAAACCATCGTCATTGTCAGCAAGTGTCATGTCCATGGCCACTTTGCTCACCAAGCCAAGGTGAGATTCTTACACGCGCCACACCAAAGAAGCTTAACGGAGACAAAAAAAAGTACGCTGTGTCTCTATGTTAAGCTACTTTTGAAACACCTTAAACCTCAATCTTATCAAAAACTTGGAAAAATTTAGCAGAGCAACGCTGAATGCCGATGGACATAATCATGTGATGTATGAAGCGACCAAGTGAGAGATTGACAAATGTGATTGAAAGATATTTTGGTTAGATGTCATAGTGAGTGACAGTGGGAGCAGTTAGAGATGGAATTCAGGGGGAATGGCATGCAATGTAGTGGGTAAATAGAAAAGTATACCATTTTATGGAGAGGCAGTAGAAGCAATGAGAAAAATGCAGAATGGGGTTCACACTGCATTTTTCTAAGGGTAATACCAATTAAATTACTTAAGCTCTTTAATGGCGGATTTCAACTACAATTTTGCATTGGTAACAGTCGGATTCGATTCTTCTTTGCTCTTTGTCTCCTTTTAACTTTTTACACCAACCTCGTCAGCGTACAAACCCATTCGTTACTAACAGACAACCTTCAACTCCAACTGTCATTCAAATAGAACGAAAGGATTTTGAAAAATAAACGGAATTTCCCATCATTACATAGAGCTCGCAATGAAGAGGAGTTGGTTTTTTGCTCAAACAAGTCTTTGTTCTTATGCACCCGAAAATTTGTCAACTATTGACATTATTGCTTTTTGTATTGGTAAGGATTTTTTTGATTGTCTGTCCGTCTGTTTGATGATATGGTGTAAGAGTTGTTGTTTTGATACAAGTGTTGATAGATCTCTTCCTGCTATGATGTTGGCAGAATGATTGTCATGTAGTTTTCTGCACCAGCTTAACCATGGTCTATGGTATTAAAGGAGTGAGAACTTTTGCCATGTCTGTGACTTGACAAATGCTATTTTGTCATGTATTTTGAAAGTTTGTGTATTTGTGTGTGTGTGTGTGTGTGTGTGTAAACTTGAAATTATTGCAATTTTGTTTAAAGGTTTTTATTTTGTCTTATTTTCCTTCACAATCTCCTGTTGGCTTTGTGCATAATCAATATTTGGTAACATCAATCGTCATTATGTTGTACACTCCAAAGCGTTACAACATCCCTTAAATGATGTTTCCCAAATTTAAAAAAAATTAATACAAGCAAAATTTCGTAAAAAAAGGTCAACAGTTCATTTAATTTTTTACTCTTCAATGCCATTTGGTCCCTTTCCATAGTCAATTGAATTGCAAACAAGTGGGTAGGTAGGTACTTGAGCAATTAACAGTTTGTATACTTTTATAGGGTCTCTGTAGTTTTTGTATTCAACCCTTTTAAATTAAATTTCAATATGCCCTCTTTAACAGTTTGTTTCACTTTGTCCTATTTCGGGGGCGAAATGTTCTGAAGCCAAAGCCATGCCTACGATAACCAACAGTTTGTAATTGCCCATAATTTGTTTAAAAAAAAAGAAACTAAAAAAACAAACACAAAAACAAGCATAATGTACAAGTTTGTTGTAACAGGACGGCAGGTACTTTGGAATTACTACCCTGTTGTTGTTGCGTTGGTTGGTTGGTTGGTTGGTTGGTGGTGGTGATGGTAAGGGGCCTTTTTTGCTCTCTTACAAAACTAATTATATTTACTGCCCATCATTTATAGCCAATTAAAAGTTTATGCCACTTGGAGCTGAGCAAATACCAATAAAGGAATGGAGAAACAGTAGCGGAGTAACAGAAGCAGCAAGAGCAACAGCTCTCATAACATTGGTATAGTAGCCAGCTACATGCATCATATTTATTTACCTCAGCTAATGCGGTTAAAAGGCTTGCTCCAAAGCATAATGTGAGCACTGTGAAAAAATGTAATAAGGATGAAGAAAAAAACAAACATTGTTCACAAAACTCCCACAAAGGAATAGTGGAATAGCACAAGGGCGCTATTTAGTATAAAGGTACTAAGGTACTGCTTAGTACCAAGGAAAAATAAGTACTAAGGTATTAGTTCGTACAAAAGTATTGTATAGTACTTTTTGGACATAGAAACAATTTGCTAGTTTAAGTTGCTTTTTAGGACCAAGTTCTATAAAGTCCCAATGTTCTATTTAGTACCAAGGTACTTTTTCGTATCAAGGTTCTTTTTCGTATCAAGATTTTTGGTACATTTTGGTACCAAGGTACTTTATAGTACCAAGATACTTTCCATACTTACTTACCAAGGTACTTTTAGTACTAAGGTACTTTTAGTACCAAAGTACTTTTAGTTCCAAGATACTTTTTAGAACCAAGGTACTTTTTAGTACCAAGTATATTTTTAGTACCAAGTATATTTTTAGTACCAAGGTTTTTTCGTACCAAGGTTGTTTTTAGTGTCAAGGTTGTTTTTAGAGTCACGGTTGTTTTTAGTGTCAAGGTTCTTTTTAGTACCAAGGTACTTTTTAGTATCAAAGTACTTTTTAGTACCGAGGTACCTTTTAGTACAAAGGTACTTTATAGTACCAAACTACTTTTTAATGCCAAACTAATTTTTAACGCCAAACTACTTTTTAGTACCAAAGTACTTTTTAGTACCAAGGTAATTTTAGTACCAAAGTACATTTTTAGTACCAAGGTACTTTTTAGTACCAAGGTACTTTTTAGTACCAAGGTACTTTTTAGTACCAAGGTACTTTTTAGTACCAAGATACTTTTTAGTACCAAGGTACTTTTTAGTACCAAACTAATTCTTAGTACCAAACTAATTTTTAGTACCAAACTACTTTTTATAACCAAGGTTATGTTAAAACCAAGGTTATTTTAAGTATCAAGTATATTTTTGGTACCAAGGTTTTTTAGTACCAAGGTTGTTTTTAGTATCAAGGTTCTTTTTAGTACCAAGGTGCCTTTTAGTACCAAAGTACTTTTTAGGACCAAAGTGCTTTTTAGTACCAAAGTTCTTTTTACTACCAAGGTACTTTATGGTACCAAGGAACTTTTCAGTACCAAGGTTCTTTTTAGTACCAAGGTTCTTTTTAGTACCACCGTACTTTTTAGTACCAAGGTACTTTTAGTAGCAACGTACTTTTTAGTATCAAGATACTTGTTAGTACCAAGGTACTTTTTAGTACCAAGTTGATTTTTAGTACCAAGGTAAAAAATTGATACTAAACGTGCTCATTCCAGTACCATACGGTAGTGATAGTAAAGCAACACCGTATGGTAACAAAATATAATATACTCCGAGTCCAACCTCTAATTTTTATATTCAGCAATTGATTCCATGTCCATTGATGTCTAGATGTGGTTTTCATATGAGTATACCAACACAGCAACGTTTACCACACAGGATACTTTATAATGTGTTTGATATAGATAGCTTCTATAGAGTTTGAACTTTTTCAATTTTAAAACCTTTTTAACTCACACAAAACGTGTTGGTACAATTTATCAAATTAAAACAAATATTTTTTAATGGCATCCACAAAACCTCCTTCGTCTAGCATTAAATTGTTACCAAATGGTATGAAAAGAATTTATACCAATAACGCGAATAAAATAATATCAGCCCGTATTGATGAAGTACCGCCCGTTTTCTATCAATATTCCAAGGTTATTTTTAGTACCAAAATTTATTTCAGTACCAAGGGTCCTTTGTAGTACCAAGGACACTTTCTAGTACCAAGGGTACTTTTAAGTACCAAGGGTACTTTTTTTACCAAGGGTACTTTTTAGTACCAAGGCTACTTTTTATTACCAAGGGTACTTTTTAGTGCCAAAGGTAGTTTTAAGTACCAAAGTATTTTTTAGTACCAAGGGTACTTTTTAATACCAAGGGTACTTTTTAGTACCAAAGCTACTTTTTAGTACCAAAGCTACCTTTTAGTACGAAGGGTACTTTTTAGTACCAAGGGTACTTTATAGTACCAAAGGTAGTTTTAAGTACCAAGGGTTAATATTTTTATCAAGGGGGCTTTTAAGTACCAAAGGTACTTTTTAGTATCAAAGCTACTTTTTAGTACCAAGGGTACTTTTTAGTACCAAGGGTACTTTTTAGTACCAAGGGTACTTTTTAGTACCAAGGGTACTTTTTAGTGCCGAAGGTAGTTTAAAGTACCAAGGGTATTTTTTAGTACCAAAGCTACTTTTTAGTACTAAGACTACTTTTTGTACCAAGGGTCCTTTTTAGTACCAAGGGTACTTTATAGTACCAAAGGTAGTTTAAAGTACCAAGGGTAAATATTTTTATCAAGGGTGCTTTTAAGTACCAAGGGTACTTTTTAGTACCAAGGCTACTTTTTAGTACCAAGGGTACCTTTTAATACCAAGGGTACTTTAAAGTACCAAAGCCTTTTTTTGGTACCAAAGCTACTTTTTAGTACCAAGGCTACTTTTTAGTACCAAGGCTACTTTTTAGTACCAAGGGTACTTTATAGTACCAAAGGTAGTTTTAAGAACCAAGGGTAAATATTTTTATCAAGGGTACTTTTTAGTACCAAGGCTACTTTTTAGTACCAAGGCTACTTTTTAGTACCAAGGGTACTTTATAGTACCAAAGGTAGTTTTAAGTACAAAGGGTAAATATTTTTATCAAGGGTACTTTTAAGTACCAGGGCTACTTTTTAGTACCAAGGGTACTTTTTAGTACCAAGGGTACTTTTTAGTACCAAGGGTACTTTTTAGTACCAAGGGTACTTTTTAGTACCCAGGGTACTTTTTAGTACCAAGGGTACTTTTGAGTACCAAAGTCTTATTTAGTGCCAAGGTAGTATTTAGTACGAAGGCACCAGTTCTGGGCCAATTAGTACCAAGGTACTACAATAGTTCTGGACCTCAAGTAGTTCTGGACCCTAGTTCTGGACCTCAAGTAACATCCAGTGGTGTTTGAGGAACGACTTTCCTATAATTTTCCAACATTAGAATCAGGCCCAGAGGGCAACGAATGATAGATGGTCACTTTATTATACCCACCACCATAGGATGGGGATAGTCTAGTCATTCCGTTTATAACACCTCGAAATATAGATCTGGAAACTCATAAGGTATATATATTCTGGATCTTCCAGGCATTCTGACTCGACGGACATGGCCGTCCGTCCGTCCGTCTGTCGAAATCACTATGGCGGTCGATCGCGTAAAGCTGTAAGCCGCAATTTTCGACCGATTTGGCATGAAATTTCGCATGTGGTGTGCCGTTATAACTTTCAACAATTGTACCGCGAACGGTTACCTGATATAGCTCCCATATAAACCGATCTCCCGATTTAACTTCTTGTGCCCCTGGAAACCACAATTATTGTCCAATTTGGCTGAAATTTTACGTGCGGTGTTTATACCCTACACCACTACTGTGGTGTAGGGTCTGTCGGTCTGTCTGTACGTTTCTCCATGTTAATTTGTGTACAAACTACAGGTCGCAATTTTCATCCGATCGTCTTCAAATTTGGTACAAATATGTTTTTCGACTTAGAGAAAAAGCCCATTAAAATTAGAAAAAATCGGTTCAGATTAAGATATAGCTCCCATATATATGTTCGTCCGATTTGCCGCAATAACTCAATAAAATGGTAATTTGTTAACCGATTCTTTTGAAATTTGGTAGGAGGGAGTTTCTCTTGACTCTCGACGTTACTTGTGATATTCATAGAAATCGTTTCAGATTAAGATATAGCTCTCAAATATATATATCGCCCGATTTTCATTTTATTATTTATTTCATTTATTTTATTTTATTTTATTTTATTTTATTTTATTTTATTTTATTTTATTTTATTTTATTTTATTTTATTTTATTTTATTTTATTTTATTTTATTTTATTTTATTTTATTTTATTTTATTTTATTTTATTTTATTTTATTTTATTTTATTTTATTTTATTTTATTTTATTTTATTTTATTTTATTTTATTTTATTTTATTTTATTTTATTTTATTTTATTTTATTTTATTTTATTTTATTTTATTTTATTTTATTTTATTTTATTTTATTTTATTTTATTTTATTTTATTTTGTTTTATTTTATTTTATTTTATTTTATTTTATTTTATTTTATTTTATTTTATTCTACTTCATTTTTTATTTTATTTTTTTACGGCTCAATTTGAATGAATTTGTATTTCTTGAATTTCTCTCTGTGTAAAACATAGGCTACATAGGTGGTGGCTATGCATAATGGTGGATTACAGCTGCCATGTATAGCTAGGCCAAGCCGTATTGCGGTTGCAGTAATGACCAATAAAAGTGGCAGCATCGTTGATTAAAACATGATATTTATGTTGGATAAGAGGCGAACAATTACATGTTGTATGGGTGTGTGTGTGTGTCTGTGTGTGTGTGTGTGTGAGCAAATGTGTCATTTTGCATGCCAATGAGTATTAAAATAATTTGTATTTGTTTTTTAATTAATTTCATATTAACCACATCATTGTCAGGATCAGTTTCATTTAGAGCCACACAGAGACATAAAAGTAACAAAAGAAAAAAATTGCAAAAACACGCACGACAAGTTCAGATAAATGATTTATTTGCATTTTTAATTAAATTTCTTTAATAAGTGATTTTACATAGAGAAAAAAAGGTTAATATAGCATGTAATAGTAAATGACTGACATTAAAATGTTTATTGAACCTTTCAAATGTTATCTTTACCTGGATAGAAACAGACTGGGATTAAAGTATTTCTTTTATGGGATATTTTAAGCAAAAGTTTCTAACAAACTTTTTCAAAATTTTCCATAGGAATTAAATTAAATAATAAATTCTGTGTGAGAGTGGGGTGGACCCCAGGGAATTTGTTCCCCAAATACGTATCAATTTCCTGAAAATCAATCAATTTAAACATTAAATATGTTTTATATAATAGGGATGGTTTTCGTGTGGGGCAGTTCCCCAAACACTGCAATTGGATATCAAATTCGTTTTCTTCTCTCAAGCACCTTTCGTTTGAGCACTATATTGTCGTGATTGGTCTATATACCCATTTGGCGGGTTTTGGACGGCCCCCAGGCAGCCGAACCCAACAATAGAATCCATGTTTTGTGAGAGTGCAAAAAAAGATTGCGAACTGAAAATTAGGGAAGGCATGGCACTCAGAAATTTCGATTCAAATATGGATATCAAATTCGTGCTGCACTCCCAAATCCCTTTAATTTGAGCCCCATATTGCCATGGTCGGTAATATGAACCGTTTGGAGGGTGTTTTGGGGCTGGGGCGGCCACCGGCACTTTGCCCTGAAAATAGATATCAAATTTGTGCTTTACTCCCAAATACTGTTGATTTGAGCTCCATATTGCCATATTCGGAAATGAAGTTCAGTTTAGGGGGTGCTTTAGGGAGTACCCCCAAACACTTGTCTCCAAAATTGGATATCAAATTCGTGTTCTCTTCTCTCAAATACCGTTCATTTAAGTCCCATATTATCATAATGGGCCAATCAAACTTATTTTTGGAAGGTAAAGCGCCTCCTAGACTTAAACACAAATTTTAATGTCATATTCGTAATCTACTTCCGAAAACCTTTCATTTGAGTCTCATATATACATGTCCCTTTGGGGGTACTTGGGAATGGGTGGACCTCCCATTACATGGATCTAATTTTTTATGCCATATTTGTAATCTACTGTCAAATAGTTTTCATTTGAGGCCCATATTTGCATGAACGTCGATTAGGACGTTCCTTTGTTTAGAGGAGTTTTAGGGTTGGGCAGGCCCGCTGGGTACTTGGACGCAAGTTTTAATACGATATTCGTTTTCTAGTCTCCAACACTTTTCATTTGATACCCATATTGTGCCTATCGGTCCACTTTTGGTTTTGGATGGCGTTGTTGGGGTAAGGGGAAGGCACCACCCCCATCCAATATCTTAAAATTATATAGCCTACGATTCCTTCCAGACAAACTTACACAATCTGTGAGAATTTTTAAGGAAATCGGTTCAGCCGTTTTTGATTCTACGGAACAAACAAAAAAATACCGAGTCCCACAAAGTCATGATGGGTCATATGCCCATTTAAGGCGTTTTTTGGGGGGTAGGGTGACTCCCTATACTTCGATCTGATTTTGTATGCCAGATTCGTAATCTACTTCCGAATACCTTTCATTTGAGGCCCATATTGACATGAACGTTCAATATGTCTGGTTGGAGGAATTTTGGGGTTGGGGCGGCCCTATGGGTGCTTAGACCCAAATTTAAATACCATATTCGTATTCGATTTTCCAATACCTTTCATTTGATACCCATATTGTTATTTAACGGTTCACTTTAGGTTTTGGGTGGTGTTTTTGGGTAACGGGGGAGGGTCCGCCCCTTCCGAAATCAACAAATTATAAAGCAAATTTCTCTTTCCTGACCATATTCGCAATCTACTCTCGAGTACCTTTCATTTGAATCCCAAATTGTCATGATCGTCTAAAAAACCTATTTTAGGGGGTTTTGGGGAACCCGTTTCTTGGACCCAATTTTATACCCACCACCGAAGGATGGGGGTATATTCATTTTGTCATTCCGTTTGCAACACATCGAAATATCCATTTCCGACCCTACAAAGTATATATATTCTTGATCAGCGCAAAAATCTAAGACGATCTAGACATGTCCGTCCGTCTGTCTGTTGAAATCACGCTAGTCTTTAAAAATAGAGATATTGAGCTAAAACTTTGCACAGATTCTTTTCTTGTCCATAAGCAGGTTAAGTTCGAAGATAGGCTATATAGGACTATATCTTGATATAGCCCCCATATAGACTGATCCGCCGATTTAGGGTCTTAGGCCCCTAAAAGCCACATTTATTATCCGATTTTGCTGAAAATTGGGACAGTGAGTTGTGTTAGGCCCTTCGACATCATTCTTCAGTTTGGCCCAGATCGGTCCAGATTTGGATATGGCTGCCATATAGACCAATCCTCCAATTAAGGGTCTTAGGCACATAAAAGCCTCATTTATTATCCGATTTCGCTGAAATTTGAGATAGTGGGTTGTGATAGACCCTACGACATCCTTTTTGAATTTGGCCCTGATCGGAACAGGTTTGGATATAGCTGCCATATAGACCGATCCGCCGATTTAGGGTCTTGGGCCCATAAAAGCCCCATTTATTATCCGATTTTGCTGAAATTTTGGACAGTGAGTTGCCTTAGGCCCTTCGACTTCCTTCGTCAATTTGGCCCAGATCGGTCCAGATTTGGATATAGCTGCCATATAGACCGATCCCTCGATTTAGGGTCTTAAGCCCATAAAAGCCACATTTATTATCCGATTTTGCTGATATTTGGGATAGTAAGTTTTCTTAGACCCTTCAATATCCGTCGTTAATTTGGCCCGGATCGATTCAGATTTGGTTATAGCTGCCATATAGACCGATCCTCCGATTTAGGGTCTAAGGCTCATAAAATCCACATTTATTATCCGATTTGGCTGAAATTTGTGACAGTGAGTTGTGCTATACCCTTCGACATCCTTCTTCAATTTGGCTCAGATCGGTCCAGATTTGCATTTAGCTACCATATAGACCGATCCTCCAATTTAGGGTCATAAGCCCATAAAAGCTTCATTTATTATCCGAATTTTCTGAAATTTAGGACAGTGAGTTGTCTTAAACTCTACGACATCTTTCTTTAATTTGGCCCAGATCGGTTCAGATTTGGATATAGCTGCCATATAGACCAATTCTCCGATTTAGGGTCATAAGCCCATAAAAGCCACATTTATTATCCGATTTTGCTGAAATTTGGGACAGTGAGTTGTGTTAGGCCCTTCGACATCCTTCGTCAATTTGGCGCTGGTCGGACAGGATTTGGATATGGCTGCCATATAGACCGATCTCTCGGTTTTAGGTTTTGGGGCCATAAAAGGCGCATTTATAATCCTATTTGACTGAAATTTGACACAGTGACATATGTTAGGCTTTTCGACATCCATGTTGTATGTGGTCAAGATCGGTTTATTTTTAGAAATAGCTACTATAAAGAGCAATATTTTGTTATACACAATTGAACAATGACTTGTACTTATTAGTAGTTAGTCCAAATCGTTTCGTTATAACTGCTGTGGGACATAAGGTATTCAATTTTCACCGGATTTTGATGAAAGGTGGTTTACATATATACCCAAGGTGGTGGGTATCCAAAGTTTGGCCCGGCCGAACTTAACGCCTTTTTACTTGTTAATATGAAATTCGTACTCTACTCCTGAATACCTTTCATTTGAGTCCCATATTGTCCCGATCGGTCCACTTGTATTTTTGGGTAGTACTTTTGTGGCAAGGGGGAGGGTCCGACCCCCTTCAGATATCAAAAAATTATATGGCCTGTTTTTCCTTCCAGACCACTATTTCACCTTTGTTCACAAATTTTTGCAATGGCCTTAGCAAGCTCACTTTCATACGAAAATTAAAGTAAACACCAAAATTTAATTTTATTCCATCTCCTTGTTTTTTGTTAGTTGTTCGTATTGTTATGATAGTTATGGCTGCTTAGCTTGCTATCCTTCATGCCAAAAATGTTGCAGCTTCTCATCCGAATAAGCCACGTACAATTTTCATGCCGCGAAAAGGTATGATTACGACAATTGTTAACCATTATTCATTTTTTTTTTGGGCAAAGGGTGTTAGTGTTTGTGTTAGTTCCCACTATATGTGATGAGGTGCTTAGAACTATGAACTGCCATTGCAGTCGTTTGTTTTTTTTTTTTTTTTTTTTGCCAGGATGATCACGAGCTATTTTTCACAGGGTTTCAATGTAAACACTGGCTCGAAAGTTTCTAGAATAATTTTCTGCCTGGTTTTTGCTAAAGGCACCAAATGCATTCTTTATGCATGGTACGTGCACGTGTGCTTGTGTGGGGGTTTTAGTGTAAGGATGTATGGGTGTTGGAGCGTATGTGTGGGTTAAGTTACTACACTCTATGATTTACTACACAGTTTTAATTTTCAGTTCAAATCACTAGTCTTTTTTATGAGCCATCATGTTGACTATGTTAGGGAGGAGTAGAGTGAATGAGAGGTAATGGTGTAGAAAATTTGGTTAGCATGAGGTACAGTACTGTAGGGCTAGAGTGAACCTCGCCTCTCTCGTACGAATATCTATTTTTTCTTCTTCCTTATTTTCTAAAAAAATCACAATCTTACACAAATTACTACACCTCTTTTTCGATGAAATTATTTGTGTATAACAGTTTTTTAAGAACTCACGCAAAACTCTTAAATTTCATAATAAAATTATTGTAAAAACACATATTTTCCCAAACTGGGCTAAGTGAACTTTCTGAATAAAGTGAACAGGCCACGCCAAAATTAGTTCACTCTACCCCGACTCTACTTTTCTATAGAATTTAGCTCTTTGAAAGGTTCTTTTGTGCATTAAAAATCTCTCACTAGACCCTAGTGTACGTCTATCCGGAAATCTTTGTTATTCTCTCTCTAACTCCTCTCTCTCTCTCTGGCTTAGTGTGGGATTCACCCACCACATTCATTTGTGCATACAGCATAAAGCAAAGGCAAAAGAGCATAAAAATAAATTCTAAGCTTATAATGGTCCTAATCATCTTTGCTGGTGTTAAGCTGCACGGCTATGCTCTTCTTTAAAAAGGGAGTACTAGTAGACTCCCTCTTTAAAGGAGAGCAGCTAAGCATTGCCATTGCCAATTGTGATGATAATGACAACAATAATAACAAACAACAATGTTAGCGGGTTTGCATACCCAATGAGAACTAGAAAATGCTAAAGTAAAGGCTGTCTAATGGCAACGAGTCTTGCACTGGTTTATGATTACAAACATGGCTATACCAAGGCGATGATGAAGATAACACAGATTATCGCTATAGATATGCCAGTTAGGTGGCAATGTTGGTTATCTTGGCTAAAAGTTTACCTTTTCACACTTTTGGTCCTTTCGCTGGATTTATTCCCACGGTGACTTAGAATTCTTTAGTACTAAAGGAGCAAGAAAAAAGAACTATTTTTATATATACTAAAACATTCTCATCATCATTCATAAAATACAGCCATCCATCCATTCACCGTTTGCCATAAAAGTTCACAAAACTGCATACAAATATCACAAGGCATTTGGGCACAAAAGCATTGCAGTGAATGGGCTAATGCTAAAGCCTTCAGAGTCCTTTCATCTTTGATAGACACTCACAAAAAATTGTGCACCAACACACACACACACATAGATTGATAATCCAAAGAATAATGCAGAAATAATTTAAATTTGCTTAACTTTTAAAATAAATTATGAATAATCTGTTAATTTGTATTAAAGTACTTTGGTCTTAAAAATTTCCAAATAGATGTGGGAGTTTGGACAACAGGTGTTAAAAAGGAATATAAAGTAGATGAAGAGAACATTTAATCAGTGTGTAAAGAGAAGTAGAGCGGAAACAAAAAAAAAACTAAACTGTATTCTCGCACTTCAAAGTACACTGTCACAAAATAGGTATCAAATAGTATTATAGGTACCAAATAGTACTCTTGCTACTAAATAGTACCTTAGTACAAAATAGTACTCTTGGTACTAAATAGTACCTTAGTACAAAATAGTACTCTTGGTACTAAATAGTACCCTTAGTACTAAATAGTACTCTTGGTACTAAATAGTACCCTTTGTACTAAATAGTACCCTTGGTACTAAATAGTACCCTCGGTACTAAATAGTACCCTTGGTACTAAATAGTACCCTTGGTACTAAATAGTACCCCTGATACTTAATAGTTCCCTTGGTACTAAATAGTACCCCTTGTACTAAATAGTACCCCTGGTACTAAATAGTACCCTTCTTACTAAATAGCATCCTTGGTACTAAATAGTACCGCTGGTACTGAATAGTACCCCTGGTACTCAATAGTACCCCTGGTACTAAATAATACTTTGGTACTAAATAGTACTCTTGGTACTAAATAGTACCTTTTGTACTAAATAGTACCCTTGGTACTAAATAGTACCCTTGATACTAAATAGTACCCTTGATACTAAATAGTACTCTTGGTACTAAATAGTACCCTTAGTACTAAATAGCACTCTTTGTACTTAATAGTACCCTTTGTACTAAATAGTATCCTTGGTACTAAATAGTACCCTTGGTACTAAATAGTAGCTTTGGTACTAAATAGTACCCGTAGTACAAAATAGTACCCTTGGTACTAAATAGTACCCTTGATACTAAATAGTACCCTTGATACTAAATAGTACTCTTGGTACTAAATAGTACCCTTAGTACTAAGTTGTACTCTTGGTACTAAATAGTACCACTTGTACAAAATAGTACCCTTGGTAGTAAATAGTACTTTTGGTACTAAAAAGTACCCTTGGTTCTAAATAGTACCCTTGGTACCAAATAGTACCCTTGATACTAAATAGTACCCTTAGTACTAAATAGTACCACTTGTACAAAATAGTACCCTTGGTAGTAAATAGTACCCTTGGTACTAAATAGTACCCTTGGTACTAAATAGTACCCTTGGTACTAAATAGTACCCCTGGTACTAAATAGCATCTTTGGTACTAAATAGTACCTTTGGTACTAAATAGTACCTTTGGTACTAAATAGTACCTTTGGTACTAAATAGTACCCTTGGTACTAAATAGTACCCTTGGTACTAAATAGTACCCTTGGTACTAAATAGTACCCTTGGTTCTTAATAGTACCCTTGGTACTAAATAGTACCCTTGATACTAAATGGTACCCTTGGTACAAAAAGTCGTATCAGCGCCTCTGAATTTTACGACAATCCGAAATATGTGTACGTTGTAGGGTGGGAAATGGATATTTGGATCTGTTGCAAACGGAGTATAAAAATCGGATGTTGCAATGGCCAGTCCACATTCTGCTATTGACAGCAATCCGAAGTCATGCTCGCTGTGCTCTAGTATAAGAGACGTCCTGTTTCTAACTCGGCCGCAGGACCTTTTGATATTGTCCTTGGGGAATGGCCATTATCCATCGCACCTGGGGAAATTGACCTCTCCCGGCAAACCAAAGATGTTCTGGCTCAATTACGATCCGGCTGATGCAGCCGCCTCAACTGCTGCATAGCTAGGATCGATGCCAACATGCAGGATGTTTGTCCCAATTGTGGCCTGGATCCACACAACACACATCAACTGTTTAACTGCCCAGGCAGATCCACCCGATTGTGGGTTGCATGGTGACAAAGGTTGTTGTAGCAGTGTAGCTGTTATGTTTCGTCTGCATGATTCTGTTGAATATGCAGATCCTGGAATTCTGCGGCTAAGGTGGGTGTATCCAGGATCTGGATATTCAACAGAATCATGCAGACGAAAGATAGAACACAACGGCTACACTGCTACAACAAACTTTGTCACCATGTAACCCACAATCGAGTGGTTCTGGATGGGCAGTTAAACAGTTGATGTGTGTTGTGTGGATCCAGGCCACAATTGGGACACATAACTACACGTTGGCATCGATCCTTGCTCTGTACCAACGGCTTCACTGCAACAATAAATTCAACAACCTTTGTCACCCTACAAACCACAGCACCAATCCACGCCTTACTCGCGCGGTCGTCGTAGAAGCCGTCAAGCCTACCAAAAAAACTTTCACTGTGGCCGACTCACAGATTCCGTTACACAATCTGCTTCCATCAAAGATTAATTTCAGGCTTGCTCGTCTGGCGCCTTGTCAGCCTTTTTCCACAGTTCGAAGAAGCAGCTTTCAACTTCCAACCAGTTTTGACCCCACATTGTCCCACGTAACAGTATTCAGCGCAATCTGGCCGTGTACGTAAATGTCAGAATGGTCCACCTCGTCCGCATCGCCATCATCTCAATTTCTGAAGGACCGTGAAGACCTTCGCCTGAAATACGCTGCACACGTCTAGAAGAGTCTCTTTTCGATAAAAGAATGTACCCCTTTAACAAGGAAGAGGGTTGCCCAAACTTCAAGGATCGCCATGTACCTGATTGCCTCAGTCTTAGGGTGATCTTTGTTACCACACACACACGTCATGCAGGTGCAAGGCTTAAGAACGAGAATGGTATTTAGGGCCTATCTTGGGGCATTCCTCTTCCAGTTGTGAGAGGATACAATACCCCGAAGCTTAACTATAATCTTGCGATTCACACAGTAGTCCAGAGCCTTATGCCACACCAAACATTCATTGGTGAGAATTGATCGAACAACAGCCATTAACGACAGGACTAGATCGCATTCAGTACCATTTTGATCCTTTCTTCGATGCTCCTTCTTTAGCTTAGAATCAGCTTCCTTTTCTTGGTGAAAAGTGCCAGCACAGACTTTCTGGGGTTTATGCCAAGCTCGTTGGCCCTCGCGCAATCAGAAAGCTAACTTTATGCCCCAGGAATAAGACCCATAAAAGTAGAGGTAACGGCTACTCTCACTCCTAGAAGACCTAAGTATCCCATTGTTAAACAGAGGACACAAAAGAGAGGATAAAACCCCTCTTTGCGGAGTTGCTTGAGTCACAAGCTTCCTAATTGAGCCAACCGCCAGAGTTGCGTTAATATTCTGACCTTTCAGCATCGTATCATCCAAATTTACCAAAAGAGAGTGGATCCCTCCCCCCCAATGCCCAAAAGAGCCACCAAAGTGAAGTCGCACACACCAAAATACAAATCGATGTAGTCAACCACATCATGAAGAGCACTGTTACTGACCCATCATTAATGTAAGTAAGTTGATATTTGCATAGCAGTGAAGGGTCCAGATGGTCCCAATATATGAAGGATGAGAGACTGATTGGAAGAAGAATAGTTGGAGAATGAAAACCACATCCAAGCAACCACCATATGTCCTACCACCAAGTCAGCAAGAAGCCCAGCAAAATGCAGCTTCTAAAAAATCTTGTCAAGCAGTCATATGGCAACCGGCCCTGCCCTTTTGTTGCATAGCAGGCAGTACGCCATCCGATCCCACTTAAGATTCTACAAACATTTTTCCTCGAGTGTTGCATGGCATTATAAAACTGCGGAAATATCTTTGCGCTGAAAAGATTCTTCTATTGTAAGTCTTCTTTGGAACTCACTGTACTGTTCCGTGTATTATATCATCTATTCTTTACATTCTGTTTAAGAGCAAACCAGGGGTGTCTGGCGTTAATGTTGGCAGTTTGAGTTCACGTCAAATATCCTTACTGCACACTCATATGCATCCTTTTTTTATGTTTTTATTAACGACGATGAGACACTGGTAGACGAAAAACCATTTTTTATACCCCCGAAAGCACGCTAACTTTCGAAGGAGTAAAGCTAGCCGCTTGCAATTTTGCACAAATACTTTTTATTAGTGCAGGTCGGTTGGGATTGTAAATGGACCATATCGGTCCATGTTTTGATATAGCTGCCATTTAAACCGATCTTGGGTCTTGACTTCTTGAGCCACTAGAGGGCGCAATTCTTATCCGATTGGAATGAAATATTGCACGACGTGTTTTGTTATGACATCCAACAACTTTGCCAAGTATGGTTCAAATCGGTCCATGTTTTGATATAGCTGCCATATAAACCGATCTTGGGTCTTGACTTCTTGAGCCTCTAGAGAGCGCAATTCTCGTCCGATTTGAATAAAATTTTGCACATGGAGTTTTGGTATCACCTCCAATAACTGTGTTAAGTATGATTCAAATCGGTTCATGACCTTATATAGCTGCCATATAAACCGATCTTGGGTCTTGACTTCTTGAGCCACTAGAGGGCGCAATTCTCATCCGATTTGAACAAAATGAATTTGAACGTGGTGTTTTGTTATGATATAAAACAACTGCGCCAAGTGTGGCTCAAATCGGTCCATAACCTGATATAGCTGCCATATAAACCGATCTTGGGTCTTGACTTCTTGAGCCTCTAGAGGGCGCAATTCTAATCCGATTTGACTGAAACTTTCCATGAGGTGTTCTGTTATGACTTCCAATAACAGTGCGAAGTATGGTCCAAATCGGTACATAATCTGATATAGCTGCCATATAAACCGATCTGGGATCTTGACTTCTTGAGCCTCTAGAGGGCGCAATTCTCATCCGATTTGGCAGAAATTTTGTACAAGGACTTCTTTCATGACTTTAAACATATGTGTCTAATATGGTCAGAATCGATTAATAGCTTGATATAGCTCCCATATAAACCTAAATTTAGCACAATTTTGTTTTTGTAAAAATTTTATTTTTATAAAATTATTTTCAAAATTTTGTTTCTATGGAAATATTTTCAAAATTTTGTTCCTTTTGGGAAATTTTGTCAAAATATTTGTTTTCAAAGAAAATCTTTTTCAAATTTTATTTCTTAAGAAAACATATTTTCTATAGAAATTTTTAAAAAAATTTTTACTTTTAAAAAATAGTAAGAAATAGCTTCAGACCCATCAACACTCAGCCTATGGGGGAGGGTATTATGTGCCATGCTTTGCATGCATGCAAACAAACGTCTTTATTCATGGTTAACAATACAATGAAGGCAAAGAAAAATAGTAACAATAAAAATAGTACCAGACTGTTGTAACAGACTCCATTTAGAGTAAAATCGCTTTGTTTTTCTTTCTCCCATCATTGTGTATTCATAGCGAAATTGCACCGAGGCTGTTGTGCTTTTTTGTTACAGCTACAGCTACTGCTTGAACAAGCGCCAACTCAAGGCGGAAAGTTCATGACTCCTTTAAAAGCATTGAGGATAAAAATAAAGGCTGATAATTTAACGCCATGACTAATCACAAATGCAATATGGGATCGACGGCTTACTTAAATAGAAAGTAAACAATTAGCTTACATTTATTTTTACTGAAAAAGTTTTAATCTTAAATTGCCTTAGTTAAAGAAAATTTTATATGAAGAAGAGAGAAATGGAAGGACGTGAGTATGAATAATATGGAGTTGGAATAAATTTCAAAGTTCCATTAAAGTATAGAATGTCAAACTTGTGGCTTTGGTTCAGGCATATCCAGCCGCCGTGGCAAAGAAGAAAATCTGATATCAGATAAGGACAATAGTCCCATAACCGCCAAATAGATGTAAATGCCAAAATCAAAACTTAAGAGGAGAAGGTATTTGTTTAATAAATCATAGCATAGTGTAGATTGAAATACGATTTTTACACGTGTGTGAGTTAGATTCAGTGGCAAAAAATGCGTCCTTAATGGGCCCAAGGCCTTGAATCGAGAGATCGGTCTATATGGCAGCTGTATTTAAATCTGAACCCATCTGAGCCAAATTGATGAAGGATGTCGAAGGGCCTAACACAACTCACCGCCCAAAATTTTGGCAAACTCCGACAATAAATGCGGATTTTATGGGCCCAAAACCTTAAATCGAGAAATCGGTCTATATGGCAGCTATATGCAAATATGGACCGATTTGGGTCCAATTGCAGAACAATGCCAAAGGCCCCTATACAACTCACCGTCCCAAATTTCGGCGAAATCGGACAATAAATACGCCTTTTATGGGCCCAAACCTTAAATCGTGAGATCGGTCTATATGGCAGCTAAATCCAAATCTGGACCGATCTGGTCCAAATTGCAGAAAGATGTTGTGGGGGTTGAACATGACTAACAGTCCCAAATTTCGCCGAAATCGGACAATAATGCGACTTTTGTGGTCCCATGACCTTTAATCGAGAGATCGGTCTATATGGCAGCTATATCCAAATCTGGTCTGATCGAGCCCAAATTGAAGTAGGATGTCGAAGCGCCTAACCCTACTCACTATCCCAAATTTCGGCGAGATTCGACAATAAATGCGCCTTTTATGGGCGCAAGACCTTAAATCAAGAGATCGGTCTATATGACAGCGTTATCCAAATCTGAACCGATCTGGGACAAATTGCCGAAAAATGGCGAGGAGTCTAACCCAACTCACCGTCACAAATTTCGGCGAGATTGGAAAATAAATGCGACTAACACAACTCACTGTCCTAAATTTCAGCAAAATCGGATAATAAATGTGGCTTTTATGGCCCTAAGACCCAAAATCGGAGGATCGGTCTATATGGCAGCTATATCCAAATCTGGACCGATCTGAGCCAAATTGACGCATGATGTCGTAGGGCCTAACAGAACTCACTGTCGCAAATTTCAGCGAAATCAGATAATAAATGTGGCTTTTATGGGCCTAAGACCTTAAATCGGAGGATCGGTGTATATGGGGGCTATATCAAGATATAGCCCATCTTCGAACGTATGGACAAAACATGAATCTGTGCAAATTTACAGTTCAATATCTCTATTTTTGAAGACTGTAGCGTGATTTCAACAGACAGACCGACAGACAGACATACAAACGGACAGACAGACAGACGGACGGACAGACAGACAGACGGACAGACAGACGGACAGACAGACGGACAGACAGACGGACAGACAGACGGACAGACAGACGGACGGACAGACAGACGGACAGACAGACAGACGGACAGACAGACGGACAGACAGACGGACAGACAGACGGACAGACAGACGGACAGACAGACGGACGGACAGACAGACGGACGGACAGACAGACGGACAGACAGACAGACGGACAGACAGATGAACAGAGAGACAGACGGACGGACATGTCCAGATCGTCTTAGATTTTTACGCTGATCAAGAATATATATACTTTATAGGGTCGGAAATGGATATTTCGATGTGGTGCAAATGGAATGACAAAATGAATATACCCTCATCCTTCGGTGGTGGGTATAAAAACTTTATTTCCGCCCGATATTCCCATGATGTCCGATTAAGGAGTGTTTTCGGGGGTGAGGTGGTCTCTTAGACACTAAGCACCGAAAAAAATATCAGCATCGTGCTCTTCTCTCCAATACCATTTATTTAAACTCCATTTTTCCATTGGTTTAAGTAAAGTTTATAGGATGAGGCGTCCCCCAAACACTTGACCCAAAAATTGGTTATCAAATTAGTTTTCTAATCTCAAATACCTCTCATTTGAGCCACCTGTTGGCCTGGTCGGCAAATTTTTACCCTTTGGTGAGTTTTTGGGGAAAAATCGGTGCCCCAAATACATGGTCCCACATTTGGATATTCGTATTCTACTCCCAAATGCCTTAATTTAAGCCGCATATTGCGATGGTCAGTAAAAAATGGCTGTTTGCGGTCTATTTTGGGCAAGGGGTAGACCCCAGAAAATTGGGTATCAATTTCGTGCTCTACACCTCAATACCTGGGGTGGTCCCCCAAACACTAAGCCCTGAAAAGATATCAGCAGCGTGCTCTATTCTTATGTATTGGCATAGGCCCCGAAATTAGATATCAAATTCGTTTTCCAATCTCAAATACCTTTTATTTAGACCCCTTATTGCAAAATTCTGAAAATATGTCTAGTTTGGGGTAGGGGCCCCTTAAAAACTACGAATATCGAGCTCCAATGTCTTGAAGACCCAAAATGTCTTGGTGAGCAAATACGTCCTATTTGGGAGTTGTTAAGATGATGGGACATCCCCTAGACAGTTGTCCCGAATGTTGATATCAGATTCGTGATATACTCCCAAAGACTTCTCATTTGAGCCCCATATTACCATGGTCATAAATTTGTCCTTTTTGGGGAGGGACGTCCTCCCAAATATTTAGTACCCCATTTGGATATCAGATACGTATTCTACACTCAAATAGCTTTTATTTAAGCCCCATATTGGCATGCTCAGTAAATAAGTCATGTTTGGGGAAGGGGTGGACCCCCAGAAACTTGGTCCCACATTTGGATATCAAATTCGTATTCTACTCGCAAATACCTTTCATTTGAGTCCCATATTGCCATGGTGGGTAAATATGTCCGATTTAGGGGTGTTTTGGGGGTTGGGTTGGTCCCCCAAACACTTGGTCCGAGAATTGGATATCAGATGCGTTTTCTTATCTTAAATACCTTTCATTTGAGTCCCATATTGTTGTGATTGGCCTAGATATATATTTTTAGGTTTTGGGGTGGGGCGTCCCCCCTAGGTACCTCATCCGAAATTTGGATACTAAATTTTTGTTTTTAGGTTACTAAAATTGATCACACAAAGAGAGCACACTTGAATCGCACCACCCAACTCCGAGATCTGGCGTTTCCGAAAATTAGGGTAAGGGGAGGGTCCGCTCCCCCTTCAGATATCGAAAAATGCATCATCAGTGAAAATTTCGGTTCAGCCGTTTTTGAGTCTATAAGGAACACACAAACAAACCACAAACAAACAAAAATTGATTTTTATATACAAGAAAAAGAAGATGTGTCCATCATGCTAGCTGGGCATGACTAGCGTGTGTATCATTGTGTGATCCATGCGGATCGATGTATTATACATTATTAGAATGGCATAGAGGACAGAGACTTGATAATAGCACGGATTTCTAAAAACCTAGTCCAAATAGGAGGCCACCGTATCGCAGAGGGTAGCGATGTCCGCTTATGACGCTGAACGCCTGGGTTCGAATCCTGGCGAGACCATCAGAAAAAACAAAACATTTCAGCGGTAGTTTTCCCCTCCTAATGCTGGCAACATTTGTAAGGTACTATGCCATGTAAAACTTCTCTCCAAAGAGGTGTCGCACTGCGACACGCCGCTCGGACTCGGCTATAAAAAGGAGGAGCTTAAACGTCATTCGAAGTGCACTCATTGATATGTGAGAAGTTTGCCCCTGTTTCTTAGGGGAATGTTCAGGGGCAAAATTTTGCAATTTGCAAAATTGTTTAATTTTCCCAGTTGGTTAAGGAATCCATGAAGGGACCTTTCAAAACTAAGCAACATTTTAATTGGCTCTTGATAAATCATTTTCATTTCGTTGGCCTACTCGAAAAATGATTTGAAAATCCTTCAAATCATTATGTTGGAATTTTGAAATAAGCGTTAGGGAATTTTTAATCCTTTTCGACCATGACTCTAATGCTAGATCCTCTAACCATTGTAGTTGCCTGCATTTAGACCACAACATTTATCAAACGTTCCAGGTAATGCTGTAACCTTTTGTTGGGATATCAAAATTAAAATCCTTCAGCATAACTCAAACACTCTTTTCCACTGGATGATGAGAGCTAGTTGGAAGTTAATTTATCCTGCTGGAATGTTTATCCTTATTCACACTTAAGCCACACAACTAACTCACACATATGTGAAGGGGTACGCAGCTATACCATGCCATAATGATGATGCATTTATTATGAGCACAAAAAACTTGCTGATGGCAGCCTGCCACCAACAGTGAAATTACCCAACAACAACAACAACACCAAATGTGCACTCATTACTCTTGAATGTCCTTTCGCAAGCATGATAGGACAAAGAGCTCCATGTGATTTACATACTTGAACAGCCACTGGTGTCAGGTCATGTCACATGGTTAAGTACCACATCAGTACGCAATACGAAGCATGGTTAACATCATCACCATCTAGCGATTCAATAGTCTCTGGCCAGATGGATAGGTGATGATGGCAGTCAGTCATTCACCAGTGGTATGTATGGCAGCATTCCTGTGGAGTTTATCTGTTATGCCAGTGGACATGGCTGCTGAAGCACATAAGCAGTAATCGTTTGCAGGAAAAATTGTTAGATGGGATTAAGAGCCATGGCTATGGCATTGAAAATGGACTTTGGGGATATTGAGATTATGATTAGAATGGTTAAAGGATGATTCAGTTTATCTAGAGACCTACAAACAAATGTGAAATCTTTAAGCTTCAATTTATAATATTTTTGATTATTTGTTCCTTTTCAACTTAAAAATATAATCCCTGTATTCTTAGCATTGGCAAATGATCGACTTTTCAAACTCTTTCATCATCAATGAGAAC
Organism: Stomoxys calcitrans; assembly: GCF_963082655.1. Lineage (NCBI taxonomy): Eukaryota > Metazoa > Arthropoda > Insecta > Diptera > Muscidae > Stomoxys > Stomoxys calcitrans. Next base: position 14,852,277 of record NC_081554.1, on the reverse strand, counting down.
AGGAAAGATTTCCATGGCAAAAGAGAATACGAATTTCCCTTTAATGAATGAACACTTCTCCCTTACATTAAATGAACTCAAACAAGAAGCATAAGTGAATTTGAAAAGTTTATTTTTCAAAAAAAAATATTTGTTCTTAATGTTTGTGCTACAAATGCCATTAATTCGTACTACAAATGAATAGAAAAAAAAGATGAAAGCAAAAAAAAACCTCTCCAAGTAGGAAGCTGGCAGAAATTCTATATCCCTGGCAGAGATAGCATCAAGCATCCTATTGCAATGAGTTTTCAATGCTTTGGCATTAAGTTTTATCTTTGGAACAACTTATGGCAAATGTTAAAGGTAACACCAACTGCTCTCCTTCATCTATCCCAAAGATGGAAAAGGTTAAACTATGAGTTTGTGCTTCCATGCACTTCATTGCTTCACCATCGGCCTCGTTTCCATTACGATAATGAAGATGGCGACTTGGACGCGTCTCATCATCCGAACCATGAATTCACTTTGCAGCATTTCATTTCAGTTGGCCTTTATTTTATGAAAAACGCTTGGAGGAAAATACTTTTCTTCTATGCCAACAGCAGCAAAGTTGCTTGATATTCAATTGAATTCAAGTTGAAGACAGTGAGTGTTCTATTGTTTTCAGAGTTTTAGCTGACTTTTGTTTCTCTTTCAACATTCCAATGAGTTGAGTTGAGTTGAGTTTTAGTTTACACAGTAAGTTTTGCAGTTTATTAAAGAAGTTTTACTAAAGTGGATTATCAGGCAGGAGTCCAGGCAGCATAGAAGCAAAATGAAATAGAAGTGAAGTAGGGTTAAAATTAGACAATATTTGGAAATAATCGATTATTCGAAATTATATAATAATTGAAAAAAGAACAGGAGAATTTAACTTATGGAAGATTGATAGTTGGATAAGTTCTTTGGATATAGTTATTCTCTAAAAGAATTAAAAATAAAAGATTCACTAAAGAAGAAGAAAACAAAAAGTCGAGAGTTTGTAGGTTAGGTCGAAAAGAGGGTGCAGATATTAATCCGCCACATACATCTAAGCCAGTAATCGGCTTGTTGTGCGCTCTAAAAACCATAAAGTAACCTCTTAAAAGAAAATTTTATGTTAGGAATTCCGTGCTACTTACAAAATCCTTAAATGTTTTCAATACCACTCCCCTAAGGTGGTTCATGTCTGATATTGTGTCTCCACCTAAGTACCGGTATCTGGGCAATGACAAAGGAAATGCTCCAACGTCTCATCATCTTCCCCGCATGCCCTACGCTACCCTATCACTTGCCGCACCGATTTTACATAAGTGAGCTCGTAGTCCTATGTGTCCCGTTATGATACCACTAGCTATACTGACCTCCTTCTTGCTTCCTTTCAGTAATAACCTCGTCTTTTCACTATCTGGATCACCCCATAGGAATTTCGCAGTCCCACAATGTTGCGTGCGCATTCGTCGCCCACTCCCTTAATTCGGACGGCGTCGACCCGAAAGGCTTCGGATTAACCAAGTTTATTGACGGCAGTCCTCTGGCCTTCACCGCCAAATCGTCTGCCCTTTCATTTCCCCTTACTCCGTTTTGGCCCGGCACCCAAACGATGCGGATTTTCCCATCCTCAGAGAAGGCGTTAATCTCCTTCTTACACTGCAAGACTATTCGTGACCTTAACGTTCTGGTTGTTATTGCCCTTATGGCAATTTTACTGTCGGTAAAGATGTTCACACTCGACGTCCTCACGTTAGCACCACACAACATCACGCATTCCGTGATCGCCCAGATCTCCGCCTGCAGGACCGTATTATGGTCAGGCAGTCTAAAACAGAGCTCAGTCCCTGGGTTCTCAATGTAAAACCCCAGGCCCACTCTGTCCTCTAGCTTTGATCCATCCGTGTAACATGTTCTTCCAGATGACAATACTAGGGATCCGTCAATCAAAGACTGTGCCAATGGCAGCAGTGCCTCGCACTCGACGTCAAGGTTCATCTCAGGTATCCCATCGGAAAACTCTTCCCTTCCTACCAGGCTTCCTATCGTCGCCTCGATTATACCGCGATGGTATGAGCAGCTCCCATCCTCAATCCTCAATTGTTATAACAATATAACAATTTTCAATTAGTTGCGCAAAGTGTTATAAAAAGATTAGCTACTGACTGAATCATTATTCTCTTTCGAAAATCGGCAGAAAGTTACAAGGTACCGTTAGGAAAGGACTCCTAATTAACTACTAAATTTCCCATGAACATTCCATTAAGGAATAGGGGATACTTCTCCTAAGTCAATGAATGCAGTCCGATTAAAGTTTAAGTTAAGGAAAGGGATAACGTTCCTTAACTACCACGCTTCGGTTTTGATTATGTGTTCAGACAGCGCTTGTTAATCATTCCAAACCTCAGTCAGAATTCAAAGAAATCGATAACTCGATTGAAGTTATATCTGCTAAAATGAAACAGCCCTATTAATGTCTAACTAGAAGGCTATAACAATTAGATGGTGACTGTTATACAGTTTTTCTTGAAGATAGTTTTGTTCTAGAAGGGATATCAAATTGGTTCACGACTTGAAAAAACATTTATTACAACAGTTAACAGTTTTAGAAACTGTTATAAAATTATAATTGAAGATTTTTTATGTTTTTTCTTTTGTTTATCTTTCGGGACAAGCTCAATGATCGGAGGTTTTCTTTATAATGGAAAAGGAAAGCCATAGATCACCACACACATCAGCCACTATGGTACGCGTTTCGTCATTTGATTAGAATAACACATCGGCTATATTAGCTTTGAAGGCTTCATCGGCTATCTTCTTTTTTCCATTTGTTGGGAAATGTGTATGAAAAATTTCGTATATTTTTCGACTTATTTATTAATGTATAACAGTTAAAGCAAGATTTACGAAACTGTTATACATGAACATAGATAAAAATATACATCCATTAGTTTTGCATATTTATCCATTCATTAGCATATGAAAAACTAATGCAAATTTGTGCATGTATGACAGTATAACAGTTTTCTTAAGTGTAATACAATAATTAAGTAGTTGAAAAATACCTGAAAATTGCTATATAAATAGCCGTACAAAGGGATGAACAAACATATATGCAAATATAACAGTATAACAGTTTCTCAAACTGTTCTACTGTAACAATAACAGTATAACAGTTTCTAAAACTGTTCTACTGAAACAATAACTGTATTTTTCAATTCGTGACCTAATCTTATATCCCTTCCCGAATAAAAATATCATCAAGAAAGCTGTATAACAGTTTTCAAATTTCTGTAAGAATTTTTGTGTATACATATAACAGCTAACAGAGGTAGTCCTGCTTAAGGTCTTCAATTTGCTTGATTTTGCATCTTTATGAAATGTATGATTTTTATAAAAAGCCTCTTCATTTATAAGTTCACCATTAATCGATTAACCGAATAAAAAATAAAAGTTTGCATACTCTAATCGAAAGTTAAAAAAATGCTATAACCAAAAGTTTCAAGTGCTAAATTGTCAAAAAGAAAATCAAATACGAATGCTATTTCGAAAGGGTTGTCCAAAGGTTAAAGAGGTTCTGGAGTTATGGAGCAGAGATAACTTCCAGAATTCTTCTATTATGTCAGAGGCAGCAATAATCGCCAAAATATAAAAACAAAATTAATGTCATTGGTTCTTAACTTACATTTGGACCATTGTTTTGAAAAAATCGAAAACTTACCTAAAATAAAAAGGAGAAAAATTATTAGATTTAAATAATAATGAGAGTTTTATACAAGCAGTTTTTAAATCTTCTACTAAATAAACCATCCTATGTAGTAGAACTTCTTAATAGTTGCTTTTTCTTCTTCAATTTAAATCCATTTAAGTATTTAAAATGTGATCATGGATTCAGAGCAATCCACATCCTTTTAGGGCATTCATTTCCCACTGGCCACAACAGCCAAAACATTAACAAATGAGAAGAAGACCATGATTTAATCTTCTAAGCCTCTGAGATATCATGGAATTCTTCTTCAACCTTTTTCCAGCAAAAATTGTTCTTTATTTCGCGGTTTTTGGTTGGTTGGCACGTTGGGCAAATAGGCTTTTCCATTATCCCTGCATAGACTCTGGATATTCCCATGTTATGATTTTCCCTTAAATTCATGCTGGGATATTTTTTCAATCTATCTCCATAGTTTCGGGCCAAAAATACGGAGGATAGTTTAAAAGTGCATTTGCAGTTGATGATGGCAATGAGTTTGAAAAGAACAGCAATGGCCAAAACACCACGAAGAAGCTGAGCTAGGGAAAGCTTTGGTGGTGGTAGCTACATTTTTAGTTAATGGGAATTTAACAACGCCAGTGTAGGAGAAGTAGAGAGGAGGAGTAGGTAGAAGTTGTAGTGAGCACAAATACCTAAAATCCTTCTCCCAAAAAAAAAGAAAAACACACCAAAACGCTAAACGAAAACAGCTATAAACGTTTGTTGTAAACTTGGCCAAATGTACGTGCGGTGTAAATGTGTCGTTGCTTGATCCCAGCTACCAGAGGATATTCGTTCCCAAACCTCAGCAGGATGATGTTGCTTTGGAGCTCCTATGGGTATCCATGGCCTCAGACGTTGGTGCCAGCCCCCCTGGCTGAGCCAAGTAGCCCGTGTCTGGCTCTGTATATTTTGGGTTTCATGTAAGCGTTTCCATGAAACAACAATTTCATACATTTATGCATCTTGCTGCAGCTGCCAATGCAAGTGGGAGCTAAACACATTGCCAACGTTGCAATGCTGTTGTTTTTGTATCGCACTAGACAAACTCATCGTGAGTTTGGTTATCTAAATGCAGTCGCAGCCACAGTGGTTATCAAGAGTGATTATTTAGTGAAGGCGTTCGGTAGGTGTTATAAAAACTCCAAAGCGAGTAAACAAATAAACCCAAGGATAGACACTCTTTGATATGAGGGCAGAATCCCCTGTTCCTTATCTAAGTCTATGAATGACGAAATTTGATAAAAAATTCTACCAATATCGAATTTTCATACAAAAATTGATTTTGATATTAAATTCGACAATTATTGAATTTTAATAGAAAAATCGCTATATATCGGATTTTGATATAAAATTCGCTAAAAATCGAATTTTGATTTAAATTTCGCAAAAAATCGAATTTTGATATATATATATATATGGAAAAACACTGAATTGCCAAAAAATGTTAAACATATCGAATTTTTTATATAATAATCGATAACAATTTTTTCTTCTGTTCTTCCCCGCATATGAACCCAGGCGTTCAGCGTCATATGCGGATATGGCAACCTCTGCGCTATGGTGGCTTCCGACCTATTTTCCATGACAAATTACCTAACCTGTATGAAATCAATAACTACCGAATTGTGAGAAAAGATCCAAAACTATCAAATATTAATGGAAAAATCGATAAATATCAAATTTTTATTTATACATTAAAGAGTGTCGAACTGCGATATGATGAAAATTTTGGTAAAAATTTTAAATAAAAATTTTCAAGTGGAATTTATGTCGTACTTTATCGACTTAAATAAAGAACTTTGATATTAAATTTGATAAATATCGAATTTTGATATAAAATTCCATGCATAAAAAATGTTTATACAAAATGTGATATAAATCGAATTTTGAGATTGATTAATATTGAATATTAATATAAAATTGGATTAAAATCCAATTTCTATATAAAGTTATAAAAATATCGATTTTTTATACATATTTTTTGACTTCCAATAACTGTGTTATGTATGGTCTAAATCAGTCCATATCAGTCCTGATACAGCCCCACTTGACAAATTCGTTCCATAGTGGAGGGTATATAAGATTTGGCCCGGCCGAACTTAACAAGCTTTTATTTGTTTAGATATAAAAAACTATTTTCTAATTTATTTTGAGTGGAAATTTTCGAGTTAGATATCTACTTTGATATAAAATTCGATATATATCGATTTTTAATATAAAATTTCGTAAATATTGATTTTGATATAAAATTCGATATATATCGATTTTTTATATAAAATCCGATATATATCGAAACTTCATATAAAAATTCGATCAAAATCGATTTTTCCCACAAATTAAATATATATCCAATTTTGATATAAAATTAAACAAATATAGAATTTTGAAACAAAATTTTATATAAAATGTCGAAATTTGTTGAATACCAAATTTTATATCAAAATTCGATAATTTTCGAACTTTATATCAAAATTCTATAATTATCGAATTTTTTATCGAATTTCTACTATTATCTAATTTTATATCAAAATTGGATATATATAGAATTTTTATATAAAGTTCGATAATTATCGAATTTTGACATAAAATTTGATAAATAACAAATTTCGATATAAAATTTTTTATATATTGAATTTTAATAAAAAAATTGATTAATACCGAATTTTAGTTCGATATAAAATTCGATAAATATAAAATTTTGTTCAAAATTTGATAAGTGTAAAATATCGAATACTTTTAAAATTCAATAAATATCAAATTATGATAAAAATTCGGTAAGTGTCGAATATCGAATATTTGAAAAAAAATTGACAACACGGAAAGAAATCCTAATTTTTATGTATATATATATATATATAAATTTTATATAAAAACTCAATCTCTAATTTGTTTTTGATGGAATTTATGTCATAACTCATCGAGTCAAGAATCGAATTTTGATATTAAATTCTAAAAACAACGAATTTTAATATACTATTCGATTTATATGCAGTATAACATAACATTCGATAAACATTGAATTTTCATATAAAGTTCAATATAAATCGAATTTGGTATAAAAGTGACTGTATATCGAATATTTACAGAATATTGATAACCGTGGAACTTCGATTAAAAAAATCGATAAAAATTTAATATATATGAAAAAGTCGATAAATATTGAATATGCAAGAAAATATCGATATGTGTCGAATTTCAAGAACAAAGAAGACAATTCATATTTTAATACATATGTCTGATTCAAATATAACAAAACATTCGATAAATACCGAATATTTCATATAAAATTCAGTATTTACCGAATTTCGATGTGTAAAATATCGATGTCTAAAATATCGAATGTTTAAATATCGAATTTTTATAGAATATTGATAACTGTCTGTTATTAATAAAAAATCGATAAATATTGAATATTAATGAAAAACTCGATAAATATTGAAAATTTATGAAAAAATCGATAATTGTCGAAATTCAAGAATAAGGAAGACAATTTATATTTTAATATATGTCCGATTAAAATATAACAAAACATTCCATAAACATCGAGTTTTTATATAAAATTCAGTATTTATCGAATATTGATATAGCCATTTTTATATCGAATTTTTATAGAATTTTGATAACTGTTGAATTTGGATAAAAACAATCGATAAATGTAGAATATTTCTGAAAAAATCGATAAATGTCGAATTTTGATATATAATTTCAAGAACATGGAAGCCAATTCGAATTTTTATATATATGCCCGATTCAAATATAACATAACAGTCGATAAATTTTGAATTTTCATATAAAATTCAATACATATCGAATTTATATATAAAAATGGCTAAATATCGAATTTTTATAGAATATTGATAACTGTCGAATTTTGATTAAAAAAATCGGTAAATATGGAATATTTCGGAAAAATCGATAAATATTGAATATTTATGAAAAAATCTATACATATTGTAAATTTATGAAAAAATCCATAAATGTCGTATTTTGACATATAATTTCAAGAACATGGAAGACATTTTGTATTTTAATATACATGCCCGATTAAAATATAACATAACAGTCGATAAATATCCAATTTTCATATAATAAAATTCAATATATACAGAATTTTGGTAATAAAACGGCTAAGTATCGAATTTTTATAGAATGTTGATATCTGTAGAATGTAGAAGATCGATAAATATTGAATATTTATGAAAAAATCGATAAATATCGAATATATATGATAAAATCGAATTTTGATATAAAATGGCTTTATAACGAATTTTTATACAATGTGGATAACTGTCCAATTTTGATTAAAAAAAATCGATATATATTGAATATTTCTGAATAAATCGATAAATATAATATTGATATAAAATGGCTTTATAACGAATTTTTATACAATGTGGATAACTGTCCAATTTTGATTAAAAAAAATCGATATATATTGAATATTTCTGAATAAATCGATAAATATTGAATATTTATGAAAAAATATGGATAAATATCGAGTTTCAAGAACATGGAAGACATTTCGTATTTGAATACATATTCCCGATTAATATATAACGTAACAGTCGATAAATATCGAATTTTCATATGATAAAATTCAATATATATCGAATTTTGGTAGTAAAAAATACTTGTTAAAATACTTAGCCTTATAGAATTTTTATAGAATGTTGATAACTGTAGAGTGTAGAAGATCGATAAATATTAAATATTTATGAAAAAATCGATAAATATCGAACATTTATGAAAAAATCGATAAATATCGAATATTTATGAAAAAATCGATAAATATCGAATATTTATGAAAAAATCGATAAATATCGAATATTTATGAAAAAATCGATAAATATCGAATATTTATGAAAAAATCGATAAATGTCGAATTTTGATATACAATTTCAAAAACACGGAAGGCAATTCGTATTTAATGTATAAAACAATTGATATGGACAGATCCGATTATATCGGTCATCAATTAAATCTCAAATTTGCCCTGAATTTTCAACTTTTCTACTAAGGTTTTTTAATATCAAAAATTATTTTCTAATTTGTTTCGGATGGAATTTTTATTGTAGTTCTTCCAGTTATATATCGATTTTTTATATAAAATTTGATAAACTTATAAAGTTCGATAAAAATTGGCGTCATTGGACGACAGGTGGTCTCCCATATAAAATTCGATAAAAAAAAACAAATTTTTTCTAAAAATTCGATAAGTATTGAATATTTATGAAAAAAATTGATAAATATCGAATCTTTACATACAAATTAAAGAAAAGAGAAATTCGAGCTTTTAAATATATTTTATATCAAAAATTATTTTCTAATTTGTTTCGAATGGAATTCATATCGTATTTTTTCATGTTATATATCGAATTTTGATATAAAATTCGATAAATTAATAAAGTTCGATAAATATCGAATTTTGATAAAAAAAACTTGATAAATATCGATTTTTGATAAAAAAAACTCGATAAATATCGAATTTTGATAAAAAGAAACTCGATAAATATGGAATTTTGATAAAAAATTCGGTAAATATCGAATTTTGATAAAAAATTCGGTAAATATCGAATTTTGATAAAAAAAACTCGGTAAATATAGAATTTTGATAAAAAATTCGATAAATGTTTAATTTTAATAAAAAAATCGATAAGTATCGAATTTTGATAAAAAAATCGATAAATATCCCATTTTTATAAAAAAAATCGATAAATATCGAATTTTGATAAAAAATTCGATAGATATCGAATTATGATAAAAAATTCCATAAACATCCAATTTTGATAAAAAATTCGATAAATATCCAATTTTAATAAAAAATTCGATAATTATCGAATTTTTAAAAAAAAATCGATAAATATCGAATTTTGAATTTATGTTGTAGGTTTTCGAGTTAGTGGCTAAATAACATGGAACTTAATTTGACACGAAAAACAATCAGTCTAAAATTTAACAAGGAGTCTCTCTACATCAAATCTCACCCTCCTTTCAATCTCCTCTTTTGATTCTTGAAAAATGTTAATTGGGACCATTTTACATTTAGGTCCCACTGTTCATTTTGTGCATGCTGCACTTAAGTACTTAATATTCATATACTGCTTTGGTAGTATCATCAACGTATAAGGCTCCCCCGATTAGTTTGTTTGGCTCCGATGCCTAGAGAGAACGAGTGATGTAGAGTGCATTTTTATCAGTTATTCCTCCTCTCAAACCTAAACACTGCTTAGGTCATTACTCCCTAACAAGTTGTTTATTTTTCTTGTCTTTTTTTTTCTTGTTCGTGTCTTCTTCGCCTTTTTGTGGTGTTTGAGTTCGTGTTTATGTTGTTGGACTTTTTAGTGTTTTAAAAATTTTTTTCTTCTAAAAATGTTTTTTGAATAAATTTTGTATGCTTATGATTGCGTTGTGTTTGTTATGGTTGTTGTTACTGGCGTTGTTGTTGTTTTTATACATCTTCTCTGCCAAGTTGGTTGCTTGTCTCAGTTTGTGCGAGTATTTATTTCTGGCCATAAGACTGTCAGCCCATTTGGGTTTGGGTTTCAGCAGGATTTTAGTACTGTTGTCTTGGCTTGGCTCCGCTGTCGCCTTCATTCTGGTGTTGTGGGTAACAATGGAAAGTGGTAGTCTATTTGTATTTTGTTGTATTATCTAGTCTTTGTTATTGTGTTGTTTTTTTCTTGTTCAAAGAAAACCATAATAATTATCATTATTTAATAGAGGAGTAGGGGAGAGTTAAGGAAGTTGCCCAGAATGAACAATAACCATAGAGAAGATTTTGTTTTAAAGAGCATCTTCCTATTGGTATCATGGGATCTTGACAAATTATTACAAATTAGGTATAACTTATACTCGAAGTAATTGCATGGGACAATGGAGACCTAGTCAACTTGTTCCAAACAGCTTCATTCTATTGGTACTTCAGTTATAATTCTGTATGTCATTCTTCATTTTCTCATGCATTCATAGCTTCCTGTTAGATTTTAAACGAAATTCGTTGCTTGGTTGTTGTCTTCCCCACATGCCCAGCACAAGGAATTATGGATATATGGATGGATTACTTGGAGAGAGTTTTGATGTCATTTGAGCTACAAGCTGCAGTGCGGATATCATAATTTTTATTTTTACACCCACCCCCGAAGGATGGGGGTATATTCATTTTGTCATTCCGTTTGCAACACATCGAAACATCCATTTCCGACCCTATAAAGTGCATATATTTTTGATCAGCGTAAAAATCTAAGACGATGTAGACATGCCCGTCCGTCTGTCCGCCTGCCCCTCCGTCTGTCCGCCTGTCCGTCTGTCCGTCTTTCCGCTCGTCCGTCTGTCTGTTGAAATCACGCTACAGTTTTAAAAAATGAGGATTTTGAGCTGAAACTTTGCACAGATTATTTTTTGGTCCATAAGCAGGTTAAGTTTAGAGATGCGCTATATTGGACTTTATCTTCATATAGCCCCCATATAGACCGATCTGCCGATTTGGGGTTTTAGGCCCATAAAAGCCAAATTTATTATACGATTATGCTAAAATTTAGGTCAGTGAGTGTGTTAGACTCTTTAACATCCGTCTTCAATTTGGCCTAGATCGGTCCAGATTTGGATATAGCTGCCATATAGACCGATACGCCTATTTAGGGTCTTAGGCCCATAAAAGCCACATTCATTATCCAATTTTGCTGAAATTTGGGACAGTGAGTTAAGTTAAGCCCCTCGACTTCCTTCATCAATTTGGCACAGATCGGTCCAGATTTGGATATTGCTGCCATATAGACCGATCCGCCGATTAAGGGTCTTAGACCAATAAAAGCCACATATATTATCCGATTTGGCTGAAATATGAGACAGTGGGTTGTGATAGGCCCTACGACATCCTTTTTGAATTTGGCCCTAATCGGAACAGATTTGGATATAGCTGCCATATAGACCGATCCGCCGATTTAGGGTCTTAGGCCCATAAAAGCCACATTTATTATGCGATTTTGCTGAAATTTGGGACAGTGAGTTGTGTTAGGCCCTTGGGCATCTTTCTTCAATTTGGCCATGATCGGTTCAGATTTGGATATAGCTGCCATATAGACCGATCGGTCGATTTAAGGTCTTGCGCCCATAAAAAGCGCATTTATTGTCCGATTTTGCCGAAATTTGAGTGAGTGAGTTAGGTTAAGCCCCTCGACATATTTCTACAATTTGGTCTAGATCGATCAAGATTTGGATATAGCTGCCATAAAGACCGATCTCTCGATTTAAGGTTTTGAGCCAATAAAAGGCGCATTTATTGTTCGGTGTCGCCGAAATTTGGGACAGTGACTTAAGTTAAGCCTCTCGACATACTAATGCAATATGGCACAGATCGGTCCAGAATTGGATATAGCTGCCATAGAGACCGATCCTCCGATTTAGGGTCTTAGGCCCATAAAAGGCCCATTTATCGTCCGACGTCGCCGAAATTTGAAACCGTTAGTTAAGTTAAGCCCCTCGACATTCTTCGTCAATTTGGCCTAGATCGGTTCAGATTTGGATATAGCTGCCATATAAACCGATATGCCGATTTAGAGTCTTAGGCCCATAAAAGCCACATTTATTATTCGATTTTGCTGAAATTTGGGGGCAGTGAGTTGTGTTAGGCCCTTCGACATCCTTTTTCAATTTGACACAGATCGGTCCAGATTTGCATATAGCTGCCATATAGACCGATCCGCCGATTTAGGCTTTTATGGACCATAAAAGCCACATTTATTATCCAATTTTGCTGAAATTAAGGACAATGAGTTGTGTTAGGCCATTAAAATTCTTCTTCAATTTGGGTCAGATCGGTCCGGATTTTGGATATAGTCGCCATATAGACCGATCTCTCGATTTATGGGTTTGGCCCATGAAAGGCGCATTTATTGTCCTATGTCGCCAAAATTTTGGACAGCGAGTTGTGTTAGGCTCTACAAAATTTTTTTGAACCTTGGCCCAAATCGGTTCAGATTTGGATATAGCTGCCATATAGACCGATCTCTCGATTTAAGGTTTTGGGCCCATAAAAGGCTTATTTTTAGTCCGATTGTGCCGAAATTCGAGACATTGAGTTAAGTTTAGCCCCTCGATATATTTATGCAATATGACACAGATCGGCCATATAGACGGATCCGCCGATTTAAGCTCTTAGACCCATAAAGGCAATATTTATTATCCGATTTTGCTGAAATTTGGGACAGTGACTTATGTTAGGCCCTTCGACATCCTTCTTCAATTTGGCCCAGATCGGTTTAGATTTGGAAATAGCTGCCATATAGACCGATCTCTCGATTTATGGTCCTCCGCCCAAAAAAGGCGAATTTATTGTCTGATTTCGCCGAAATTTGGAGCAGTGAGTTATGTTAGGCCCTTCGACATTCCTTTTCAATTTGGTTCAGATAGGCCTAGATTTGGATAGAGCTGTCATATAGACCGATCTCTGATTTGAAGGTTTTGGGGCCATAAAAATTATGGTAACTTTTAACTTCTCCCTTGACAAATGTTGGTACACATGCAACACCTTAAGCGATTGCTAGATAAGCGGATCACCATATTTGAGTTCATTAGGTAACAAATCGAGAGGAAATAAGTTTTTCTCAAAAATGTCACCAACATTGGGTTGTTGTTTAATAACACCCCGCATTTGCCAAATCTTGCCACTGAAGTTTCAAACTCTCCGTATCTTGGCATTTAATTTGATTGAACAGGAAATCCAAAAAAGTCGCATGACCTGCTTATGACTACTGTCAAGTGACAAATTTTCCCATAAGCTTCACTAACTGAACTTTGTTGTTGATAGTCTTTTTTTTTGTCTAAAAAAGGTAAAACAAAAAAAAACTTTAATTGGGTTTTTTAACAAACTTAAGATCAAAGTCAAATTGAAGAACCCAAAATAGAAGAATTCAAACAAAAATGACAGCAACACTTGAGACTGTAAAACTTTAAATCACAAAAGCAAAACAAAAACTTAACTGAACTCAACTGAGTGGGGTATCTCATAACCGGTAGACCTTCAGATTACGGTCAATTCCAAAAGAGAGAACAAAACCAAACAAAAAATAATTCCGTTTAGATCGAATGAAAACGAAATTATTGTGTGTGTGTGTGTGTGTGCTAACAGAGCTTCAACCAAATGCAAATGAGGAAGACAGCCAACAAAGATGTCTAAAACGGCAGACAGTTGATGATGGAGTAGATGACGATGATGTGGCGTTGATAATTAGGAGAATGAGTAAACAGATGCCCACCACAAAAAAAAATGCTGAATAATGGCAATGCATTGAAGTTTTCCAACTTTCAACTGATGAATGATCCAAACCCAAAACTCATTGGAATGACTTCATATTTTTCGTTTTCCCTTTAGATGTGGCCCCAAAATTCTTTTAACAGGTGCAGCTTGTAAGCAAAAACTCTGTCTGCAGCCATTGTCATCAACTCCTTACTGCATCACCCACCCAAGCTAACCAACCCATCAATGATTTCCTCTTCTTTTGTTAGATGATGTCGCTTGTTAGCCACATTAACAACAAACGGGGCCAAGATGACTCAGCTCGAAAATGGACAGCCACCATCAACGGCTTGTGTTCTGCCACAAGGCAATAGGGCGCCTTATTCTAAGCGTATTTGGAAAACTAAGCTTTACCTGTGTGTTTTTTGTTGTTATTGTTGTAACATAGACCGTTTCATTTGATGACATTTGGTTTATTGACCAACTGCTGACCATTCGGAAGTGGGTGATATGGTACAGCGGCTTATTTCTGCTAATTGCACAGAGAAAATCATTATTTTACATTTTTTTTTCGGTATTTAAGGCAAATGTGTCAATTGAAAGAGAAATTTCAGGTATCAGGAAATAGTGACACACATCCGTGTATGTGGACTAGAGTGAAAACAGTTGTTATAGGAAATGTTGTTTTTTTTCTTTCTGGAATATGGAACAAGTGAAACTAAAATTTATTAAGCGAAGTACAGAATGTCAGCGGAATTATGCCCAAACCCATGAGTTTAGTAAAAGTTTTCTGACAACCAAAAATTTAATAAAAAATTTTTCTAAAGACAAAATTTAAAAAAAATCGCTTAAGACAATATTTCAAAAAATTTACTTCAAGACAAAATTTTAAGAAATTTTCCCTGAAAACAATATTTGCAAAAACTTTCTGTAAGGACAAAATCTCACACAAATCTTCTTCGTGAGGCTCAGAAAAAATCACTGTTTCAAATTCCAGCGAAATCGGGTAATAAATAAAGCTTTTATGAGCTTCAGTCCCCTTATCGGCAGATCGGTCTATATGGCAGCTATATCTAAATATAGTCCGATCCGAACCATATTAAGGTAGGATGTTGGGAGGTCTTAACCTACTCACTGTTTCAAATTTCAGCGAAATCGGGTAACAAATGAAGCTTTTTTGGTCTTCAGACCCTTTATCGGGAGATCGGTGTATATGACAGCTATATCTAAATATAGTCCGATCTGAACCATATTTACATCAGATGTCGGGAGGGTTAAAATAACCCACTATTTCAAATATCAGCAAAATCGTATGAAAAATAAAGCTTTTATGGGCATTAGACCCTTTATCGGAAAATCGGTCTATATGGCGGCTATATCTAAATATGGACCGATCTAATCCATATTTAGGTCAGATGTCGGGAGGCTTAAAATAACTTACTGTTTTCAATTTCAGCAAAATCGGATAAAAAATAAAGTTTTTATGGGCTTCAGACCCTTTATCGGGAGATCGGTGTATATGACAGCTATATCTAAATATAGTCCGATCTGAACCATATTTACATCAGATGTCGGGAGGGTTAAAATAACCCACTATTTTAAATATCAGCAAAATCGTATGAAAAATAAAGCTTTTATGGGCATTAGACCCTTTATCGGAAAATCGGTCTATATGGCGGCTATATCTAAATATGGACCGATCTAATCCATATTTAGGTCAGATGTCGGGAGGCTTAAAATAACTTACTGTTTTCAATTTCAGCAAAATCGGATAAAAAATAAAGTTTTTATGGGCTTCAGACCCTTTATCGGGAGATCAGTGTATATGACAGCTATATCTAAATATAGTCCGATCTGAACCATATTTACATCAGATGTCGGGAGTGTTAAAATAACCCACTATTTTAAATATCAGCAAAATCGTATGAAAAATAAAGCTTTTATGGGCATTAGACCCTTTATCGGAAAATCGGTCTATATGGCGGCTATATCTAAATATGGACCGATCTAATCCATATTTAGGTCAGATGTCGGGAGGCTTAAAATAACTTACTGTTTTCAATTTCAGCAAAATCGGATAAAAAATAAAGTTTTTATGGGCTTCAGACCCTTTATCGGGAGATCGGTCTATATGACAGCTATATCTAAATATAGTCCGATCTGAACCATATTTACATCAGATGTCGGGAGGCTTAAACTAACCCACTGTTTTAAATTTCAACGAAATCGGGTAATAAATAAAGCTTTTATGGTCTTCAGACCCTTTATCGGGAGATCGGTCTATATGACAGCTATATCTAAATATAGTCCGATCTAAAACATATTTGGGTCAGTTGTCGGGAAGCCTTAAACTACTCACAGTTTCAAATTTCAGCAAAATCGAATGAGAAATAAAGTGTTTATAGGCATTAGACCCTTTATCGGAAAATCGGTCTATATAGAAGCTATATCAAAATATGGTCCGACTTGGCCCGTTGAAGATCTTCACCAGCGTGCATCAAAAAGATGTATCTGTGCCAAATTTCAGCTCAATATCTCAATTTTTGAAGCCTGTAGAGTGATCACAACAGACGGACGGACAGACACAAGGACATCGTTCAATCGTCTTAGAATTTTACCACGATCCGAAATATATATACTATGTAGGGTCGGAAATTGATATTTCGATGTGTTGCGAACGGAATGACTAACTGAATATACCCCCTATCCTACGGTGGTGGGTATAAAAATATGGTATGAAAATAGGGTACTACATTTTTGGATTTCTGAAGGGGGGGCGGACCCTCCCCCTTACCCTAATTTTCAGAAACGAAGATGGGCGGTGCGATTTAAGCGAAATTTGTGTGATCTCTTATAGTAACCTTGCAAGTAAAAGCGTGCTAAGTTCGGCCGGCCTCCACCATTGATCGCATTTGTCAAGTTTTTTGTCCGGTATCTCTTTGTAGGCAAACACAGGATAATGGATACAAATTGTCATTATATTAGAGCCGTATAAGGTTATGAAAACCCGGTTAATATGGAAGCTAATCAGGTTATGAACCGATTTGGATCATACTTGGCATAATTGTTGAAAGTAAAAAAAAAAGATTTTATGCAAAATTTCATCAAACCGGCTAGGAATTTGGCGTTATAGAGGCTCAAGAAGCCTAGATCACAGATTGGTTTATATGGCAGCTATATTAAGTTGTGAACCGATTTAGACCATACTTAACAGTTTATTGGAAGTCATAACAAAACGCCTGATTAAAATTGTCAGCCTAATCGGATAAGAATTGCACCCTCTAAAGGCTGAAGAAATCAAGATCCGAGATGGGTTTATATGGTTTACATGGACCGACTTGGCTCATTTACAAACCCAACTGACCCACACTAATAGCAAGTATTTGTGGAAAATTTCAAGCGCCTAGCTTTATTCCTTCGATAGTTAGCGTGCTTTCGACACACGGACGGACGTGGCTAAATCGACTCAGAATATCAAGACGGTCAAGAATACAAGGGATATACTTTGCTATGTCTCAGATGAGCGCCCACCAAAACAGTACTTCACGTACCTCGACCTCATCGTCCTTGAATTCAAGGCCTTGATGGCCGTACTGTCCACATATATCCTGAGTTTCGAAGGTGGCAGGTCCAGGTGCGCCCAGAGTAATGGCACATACCTTTGCCTGAAAGATCGTACACTCGTATGGCAATCTAACCGACATTCCGATATTGAATGTCTCCGAGTAAACCCACAGTCTTGTCGTTGACTCCATCCTGGAGCCCTCAGTGTAGACCGAGGTCTCATTTAACTGAAACACAGCATCCGCTTTCCTTTCTTCCCTTCCGGGAAAGCGAATGCGGAACAACGTCTCCCCAATCGGCCCCTAAGCCATCCTGGAGCCCTCAGTGAATTCATCCGCTTTTCACTCCTCCCTTCCGGGAAAGTAAATCCGGAACAACGTCTCCCCAATCGGTCCCTAGTCCATCCTGGAGGCCTCAGTAAAGACTGAGGTCTCATTCAACTCACATAGCATCAGCTTTTAACTCCTCCGTTCCGGGGAAAGCGAATCCGAAACAAAGTCTCCCCAATCGATCCCTAGTCTGAGACCGTCCTCAGCCTATCTCACGCAACCATGCCATCCAGAATGGAGCATTGGCCGTGTCCGCCTTCTCTCAGCATGTCAAGTTTGCCTCAAATTGCAAATTTTGCCCATGGTCATTCCACTAAGGAACAGGGACAAACAATATCTCCGATAGAAGAGCACTAACTCCGTCTTCCATGGGCTGGTCCTCAACTCAAGGAAAACGGAAAACTTTTACCCAAATACAAACTTTTTTTGCAATGGAAGAGGAAAACCAGACGCAACGGCAAAAGCAACTGCTAGCACGGCTCCTCCGTGTGCTCAGGTTCGAATACCGGCCGATATCTTATTTTCAAGTTCTTTTTTGCCTGTTTCTCTTTCGAGACGAGCCCAATGATCGGAGATGTTTGCAATGGAAAAGGAAAGCTAGAGATCACAACACACACATCAACCTCTATGGGACGCGTTTCGTCATTTGGTTAGAATAACTCATCGACCGTATTAGGTGTGGAGGTTTCAAGGGTCATCCATTGGTAGGTCATACTTATACCGAAAATACAGCGAATATGTGTCTACGATGTAAACACGATAAACTCGTGTTCTGACATCTTTCACACCAGATACTTAATATTGACGTAGATCGTTGGGCCATATCGGTTCAGATTTGGATACAGCTCCCATATAAACCGATGTCCCGATTTGACTTCTTGAGCCCCTGGAAGCTGCAATTTTCATCAGATTTGGCCTAAATTTTGCATACTCATGGCATTTATGTGGACCTTTTGGCAGTTGTAGTGATGGGTTCGAACGCTTAGGTTCGAATCCGGGCCGGGTTTTTTTATTTACATTTTTTTTTTTGCCTAATGGTGCGAAGATCATTTAATTTCACAATTTTTCGTTTGTTTCTCTTTCGAGATAAGCTCAATGATCGAAGAAAAACAAGATTTTTTTCTAAAAACAAAATTTCAGTAAAATTTTCTTTGAAAACAAAATTTCGGGGAAAAATTTCGGTGAAAACTTTCAGTTGAAAAATTTCCCTTGAAAAGCAATAAAATTAGAAGATTTTGTTGAAAGCAAAGTAATTTTTAAAATTCTGGACTAAAACTTTTCTTGGGGGCTACAACTTAACACACCGCCCGGAGGCCTTTCTACGCTTATGGCTGCCATATATACAAAACACCCGATTTAAGTTCTTAGGCTAACAAAAAACACACCGATTTCGCTGAAATTTGATACAATGAGCTGTGTTCTTCCATAAATGTTGGCTCTTTCATAAATGCTGACATTTTCACCGTACTTGACGTAATGCGGTTAATATGTATTTTCCCATGTGGTGGGTATCCAAAGTTCGGCCTGGCCGATCGTAAAGCATTTTTACTTGTTTCTCTTTCTAAAAATTCCCACCTACATATGAAACTTAAGCATACCATACAAATTGTTGCAACCATAATTCTGCATTTGTTGTACATTCCCAAGCCAGCCCTAGCTTTAGGCCACAAAATTAATGACCTCAATCATCTTTGGCCACGATGTAACTTTAAATTCCCAGAGCTTCATGTAATCACTAGCTCGTCTAGCTTTTTTCACTCAATCTTTGTGGCCAGTCCTTAGAGGAAAAGACTTGGGAATAAAACAAAAATAAATAAAATTGGATCACATGGTATGTGTGCGAAATTGTTCTGACGAGTAACGCCTATGAAAGGTTTTAGTTTAGTACTAAAAGAAGGTATTGCAAATAGGGTGTGTTGTTTTGGAATGAAAGAAAAAAGAACAAAAACCAGTAAGGAAAGGCAAAAGTCGGACGGTGTCAACTATATAATACCCTACACCACCTAGTGCATGTATTGGATTGCCCCAAAAGTAATTGCGGATTTTTCATATAGTCGGCGTTGGCAAATTTTTTCACAGCTTGTAACTCTGTAATTGCATTCTCTCTTCTGTCAGTTATCAGCTGTTACTTTTAGCTTGCTTTAGAAAAAAAGTGTAAAAAAAGTATATTTGATTAAAGTTCATTCTAAGTTTTATTAAAAATGCATTTACTTTCTTTTAAAAAATCCGCAATTACTTTTTGGGTAACCCAATAGTACTTTTTTATGTAGAACTTATCTCGAAATCTAGTCAGACTTTTATTTGGATACCAATTCAAACAGCAATTTAGAACCTTGTAAGATTTTCCTACCATAGGACAAAAGATTTGGATTTTCACATCTTTAAAAGGCCATATCGGATAAAAGATTATATGGGAGTTATATCGAAACCTGTGCCAATTTTAATGACACATACTGGGACATGAAAAAGAACATCCCACGCTCTATATTGTAGAGACGTGACCAAAGTTGTGGATTTTACTGCCTTAAAAGTCCAAATCGGATGAAATATACACATTGGAGCTTTATCTAAATTAGGACCGCTTTTAATGAAATTTTGCGCACATATTGGAAGGTCAATTTAAACGTCTCATGGAAAATCAGACGAAAATTGTGGCTTCTATAGCCTTAAAATGCCATATTGGATGAAAGATATGTAAGGGAGCTATATCTAAATCTGAACCGATTTTGATGAAATTTTGCACACATATGGGGATGTTAAATAAAACACCCCATCCCAAATTTTTTAAAGATCGGACCAAAATTGTGGCTTCTACAGCCTTAAAAGGCCATATCGGATGAAAGATATGTAAGGGAGCTATATCTTAATCTGATCCGATTTTTATGAAATTTTGCACACATATGAAGACCTCAAATAAAATTTTATAAAGATGCCAAATTTTATAAAGATCGGACCAAAATTGTGACTTTTACAGCCTTAAAAATCCGTATCGTATGAAAGATATATATGGAAGCTATATCTAAATCTGAACCGATTTTTATGAAATATTCCACACATATTGGGACGTCAAACAAAACACCACATGCCAAATTTTGTAAAGATCGGAAAAAAATTGTGGCTTCTACAGCCTTAAATGGCCATATCGTATGAAAGATATATATGGGAGCTATATCTAAATCTAAACCGATTTTTATGAAATTTTGCACACATATGGAGACGTCAAATAAAACACCTCGCGCAACATTTTGTAAAGATCGGACTAGAACTGTGGCTTCTACAGCCTTAAAAGTCCATATCGCATGAAAGATATATATGGAAGCTATATCTAAATCTTGACCGATTTTCATGAAATTTTGCACACATATGGAGACGTCAAACAAAACACCTCGCGCAACATTTTGTAAAGATCGGACTAAAACTGTGGCTTCTACAGCCTTAAAAGTCCATATCGGTTGAAAGATATATATGGCAGCTATATTTAAATCTGAACCGATTTTTATGAAATATTCTACACATATTGGGACGTCAAATAAAACACCTCGCGCAAAATTTTGTAAAGATCCGACTAAAACTGTGGCTTCTACAGCCTTAAAAGTCCATATCGGTTGAAAGATATATATGGGAGCTATACCTAAATCTGAACCGAATTTTATGAAATTTTGCACACATATGTAGACCCCAAATAAAACATCCCATGCTAAATGTTGTAAAGATCGTACGAAAATTGTGCCTTCTACAGCTTTAAAAGTTCATATCGGATGAAAGATATATATCGGAGCTATATCTAAATCAGGACCGATTTTTATGCAATTTCGCACACATATGTAGACCTCAAATAAAACACCCAATGCCAAATTTTATAAAGATCGGACCAAAATTGTGGCTTCTACAGCCTTAAAAAGCCATATCGTATGAAAGATATATATGGGAGCTATATCTAAATCTGAACCGATTTTTTTTTTAAATCAATAGCGTTTGTCCTTAGGCCAAAAAAGTGATATATGCAACATTTCGTGACAATCGGACAACAAATACGACCTGCACTTTGATTACAAGAATACATGGACTCACAGACGGACATGGCTAAATCGAATCAGAAAGTGATTCTGAGTCGATCAGTATACATATCAATGACTCTAGCTCTTCTCCTTCATAGCGTTGCAAACAAATCCACAAATCTAAAACTGCGAATTTTTTTTTTTTCGAGATTACCTCAATCATCTCAAAAGAGAAATTAACACAAAATAAAATGAGTTTAAATATTTTTATACCCTCCATCATAGGATGGGAGTGTATGGGCCAAATCGGTCTGCCATATAAACCGACCTGGGATCTTGACTTCTTGAGCCTCTAGGGGGTGCAATTCTCGTACGATCTGATTGAAATTTTACACGTGGTGTTTTGGTATCACTTCCAACAACTATGCTAAGTATGGTTCAAATCTGCTCATAACCTGATATAGCTGCCATATAAACCGATCTGGGGTCTTGACTTCTTGAGCCTCTAGAGGGCACAATTCTTATCATATTAGGCTGAAATTTTGGACGAAGTATTTTGTTATGACTTTCAACAACTGTGCGAAGTATGGTCCAAATCGAATCATAACCTGATATAACTGTCATATAAACCGATCTAGAATCTTGACTTTTTGAGCCTCATCCGATTTTGGTGAAATTTTGCATGAGGTTCTCTTGACTTCTTCAGCTTTTAGAGGGCGAAATTCTTTTCCGATTTGGCTATGAATTTGCACGTGGTGTTTTGGTGTCACTTCCAAGAACTGTGGTAAGTATGATTCAAATGGGTTCATAACCTGGCATTGCTGCCATATAAGCCGATCTTGGATCTTGACTTCTTCAGCCGCTAGAGGGCGCAATTCTCATCCAATTTGGCTGAAATTTTGCATAAGGTGTTTTGTTCTGACTCTCAATAACTGTGCTAAGTATGAAGCTAATCAGTACATAACCTGATATAGCTACCATATAAACCGATCAGGGACCTTGACTTCTTGAGCCTCTAGAGGGCGCAATTCTTATCCGACTTGGCTGTAAATTTGCACGTGGTGTTTTGGTATCACTTTCAACAACTGTGCTACGTATGAAGCTAATCAGTACATAACCTGATATAGCTACCATATAAACCGATCAGGGACCTTGACTTCTTGAGCTTCTAGAGGGCGCAATATTTTTCCGATTGCCTGGAAATTTAAACGTGGTGTTTTGGTATCACTTCCAACAACTGTGGTAAGTATGATTCAAATGGGTTCATAACCTGGCATATGTGCCATATAAACCGATCTTGGATTTTGACCTCTAGAGGGCGCAATTCCCATCCGATTTGGCTGAAATTTTGCATGAACTTGTTTTTTATTACTGTTAACAACTGTGCAAAGTATGGTCCAAATCGGTTCATAGTCTAATATAGCTGTCATATAAACCGATCTGGGATCTTGACTTCTCTAGCCTCTAGAGGGCGCAATTCTCCTCCGATTTGGAAAAATTTTTGTACAACTGCTTTCCCCATGACCTTCAACATACGTGTCCAATATGGTCTGAAATCGGTCTATAGCTTGATACAGCTCCCATATAAACTGAACTTTCGATTTTCCTTCTTGGGCCCCTACAAGGCGCAATTCTTATCCGAATGTAATGAAATATTACCCAATGACTACTACAATGTTCAGCATTCAATTCATTTATGGTCCGACTTGGACTATAACTTTATATAGCTCCAATAAGAAAACAGTTCTTATTCACTATTCTTTGTTTGCCTAAAAAGAGATACCGAGCAAAGAAGTTGACAAATGCGATCCATGGTGGAGGGTATTTAGGATTCGGCCCGGCCGAACTTAGCACACTCTTACTTGTTGATATTAATTAGAATGGCTTTATGATCCATTGATCCCAGCAGGGATAAAATAATTATGCAATGCGACTCACCACATCATAATGTAGGTTATTATCTTTATATCACTTATGGTAACTTACCTTTCTATTTGAGTTTTTTCAGAATTCCGATGTTGTTTGAAAACAGCCTGCTTAAGTCTGGGTGTCCTCTTTTGATTGCCTTGGTTTTTATATTTTCCTTATTTTTTCCCCTTAAATTTTGATGGCCTTTCTTAGTAGACCTCTTTTTTAATTAATTTCGATTTTTTTTCTTTAAATTGATAATAAACACTTTCAATACCTTTGATTTCTTTTTTTATAACTTTAAAACGATACGACAAACGGCGGATTTCTTCTTTAAGATACTCTGCAAAGAAAAAGGAAAAAATTTCTTTATTAACAAGGCACTTTTTTTATGTTGTATGGCAAAAGATTAGAATTTAAATTAACCTCAATCGCTGCCAGAGTTTTCGAAGCTTTAAAACGAATTATAAATGGTCATGAAGCGACTTTAACTGCTGCCTTTGTCCTTTTTCTTCAGGGGCAACATGGGCTGCATAGCAGAAATAATTGCTTGACTGATTTAAGATTAGGGACGGCATTGAATAACTTTTGCTTTTTTTTATTCTAATTCAAGCATTCATTTATCAACCTTTGTGGGCGAGGGCGAGGGAAAGAAAGACTCGGTACCCAAAAAGCCCGCTAAATGGCCTTTTGGAGAAATAGAATTTTCCTTTATTTGATTTGTTATGGGGATTTTTTGGTGTCATAAACAACAACCAGAAGGCTAATCTTTTTTTTTTTTTTGGCGGGTTTATTTTCTTAAAAGTCTAGGCATTGTTTATGATGGGTCTTTTTTTGTGTTTAAGGTAATTTTTCCAAGTAATCTCTCAAAGATTTTCTTTAAGGGTGTGATAAGCTCTGTGTTAAGTCGAAAGCCAAAAGACTTATCAAGCAAAAGTCATAGATGGGGAAAATCAACTTAAGATAACAGGTTTGCTAGAATAAACACTTGTTGAGAATCATTTTTTAAAACCGAAAATCGAGCTATATCTCCCCTAGAGGGATTTTTATACCCACCACCATAGGACAGGGGGTATATTCATTTAGTCATTCCGTTTGCAAAACATCGAAATATCCATTTCCGACACAACAGAATATATAAACTTTGGATCGTCGTAAAATTCTGAGCCGATTTAACGATGTCTGTCTGTCCGTTCGTCTGTTGTAATCACTCTACAGTCTTGCAAAATGAAGATATTGAACTGAAATTGGGCACAGATACGTTTTTTTGCTGCAATCAGGTTAACGGACCAAATTGGCCCATAATTGGATAAGCTGCCATATAGACCAATCTGCCGATTGAGGGTCTGAAGCCCATAAAGGCTTTATTTTTTAATCCGATTTCGCTGAAATTTGGAACAGTGAGTACCTCAAGGCTTCCCGACATCGAAATATGGTTCAGATCGGACTATACTTAGATATAGCTGCTATATAGACTAATCTCCCAATAAAGGCTCTGAAGCCCATAAAAGCTTTATTTTTTATCCGATTTCGCTGTATAAGAGTTCTCGGGACCTGAATAAAATATGATACAGACTAACCCCTATTTAGATACAACTATAGATATGGTTGTGGAGTTATAATAAAACAAGTATGTTAAGTTCGGCCGGAGTGAATCTTATAAACCCTCCACCATGGATCGCATTTGTCGAGTTCTTTGCGCGGTATCCTTTTTTAGGCAAACAAAGAATAATGGATAAGAATTTGTATGCTATTGGAGATATATCAAGTTATAGTCAGATTCGAACCATAAGTGAATTAAATGTTGAACAGCATAGTAGAAGTCATTGAGTAATATTTCAGTCCATTCGGACAAGAATTGCGCCTTGCAGGGGCTCAGGAAGCATAATCAGGGATTGGTTTATACGGAAGCTGTATCAAGCTATAGATCGATTAAGACCATATGGGACACATATGTTGAAGTTCATGGGAAAAGCCGTTGTACAAAATTTCTGCCAAATCGGATAAGAATTGCGCCCCCTAGGGGCTCAAGAAGTCAAGATCCCACATCGGGATATATGGGAGCTATAACAAGTTTTGTACCGATTTGAACCATACCTAGCACAGTTTTTGGAAGTCATAACACTCAAGTGCGCACATATCCGTTCGGGTGGGTTTTGAGATGGGAGATATTTTTGGGGGTGGGGATCCCCCCGACATTTAAGATGAAATTTTTTTACCAAGTTCGTAATTTTTTCTTAAATAACTTTCATTTGATACCCATTTTATCCTAATTAGTAAACATGTCCGTTCGGGTGGGGTTTTAGATGGGACGTCCCCCCAGATTAGTTGATCACAAAATTTTATATCCATTTTGGGTTTTTGGGGGTGGGGGATCCCCCCGACACTAAGGGTGACATTTTTATGCCAAGTGCGTATTCTACTCTTAAATACCTCCCATTTGATACCCATATTGCCCAAAGCGGTAAAAGTGTCCTGTTGGGTGGTGTTTTTGGGGGTGGGGGATCCCCCCAACTTAAAGGTGAAATTTTTGTACCAAGTTCGTATTCTACTCTTAAATACCTTTCATTTAATACCCATATTATCCTAATTAGTAAACATGTCCGTTCGGGTGGGGTTTTAGATGGGACGTCCCCCCAGATTAGTTGATCACAAAATTTTATATCCATTTTGGGTTTTTGGGGGTGGGGGATCCCCCCGACACTAAGGGTGACATTTTTATGCCAAGTGCGTATTCTACTCTTAAATACCTCCCATTTGATACCCATATTGCCCAAAGCGGTAAAAGTGTCCTGTTGGGTGGTGTTTTTGGGGGTGGGGAACCCCCTCGACATTTAAGGTGAAATTTTGAACCAAGTTCGTACTCTACTCTTAAATACCTTTCATTTGATACCCATATTATTTCAGTCAGTAAACATGTCCGTTCGGGTGGGGTTTGAGATAGGGCGTCCCCCTTGGTCAGTTGACCCCAAAATTTTATAGCAATTTCGTGTTTTTGGGGGTCGGGGATCCCCCCAACACTAAGGGTGACATTTTTATGCCAAGTACGTACTCTACTCTTAAATACCTCTCATTTTATACGAATATGGCCCAAAGCGGTAAAAGTGTCCTGTTGGGTGATGTTTTTGGGGGTGGGGGATCCCCCCGACATTTAAGGTGAAATTTTTGTACCAAGTTCGTACTCTACTCTTAAATACCTTTCATTTGATACCCATATTATCCCAGTCAGTGAACATGTCCGTCCGGGTGGGGTTTGAGATGGGACGTCCCCCCATATTTGTTGACCCCAAAATTTTATAGCAATTTCGTGTTTTTGGGGTCGGGGATCCCCCCGACACTAAGGGTGACATTTTTATGCCAAGTACGTACTCTACTCTTAAATACCTCTCATTTGATGCCCATATTGCCCAAAGCGGAAAAAGTGTCCTCTTGGGTGGTGTTTTTGGGGGAGGGGAACCCCCGAGACTAAGCGTGACATTTTTATGACAATTTCGTACTCTTCTCTTAAATACCTTTCATTTGATACCCATATTACCCAGTCAGTGAACATGTCCGTTCGGGTGCGTTTTGAGATAGGACGTCGCCCTTGGTTAGTTGACCCCAAAATTTTATAGCAATTTCGTGTTTCTCCCCGACATTTATGGTGAAATTTTAATACCAAGTTCGTACTCTACTCTTTAATACCTCTCATTTGATACCCATATTATCCCAGCCAGAAAACATGACCGTCCGGGTGGGGTTTGAGATGGGACGTCCCCCCATATTAGTTCACCCCAAAATTTTATAGCAATTTCGTGTTTTTGGGGTACCATAAATGAATGGCATATTCTAAATTTCGCTTAAATCGGTGCAACCATCTCCGAGATCTGACGTTTTTGAAAATTGTGGTAACTCCTCGAAATATTCGCCTGAGACCCCATAAAGTATATATATTCTTGATCATCGCGACATTTTATGTCGATCTTGCCATGTCCGTCTGTCCGTCCGTCTGTCTGTCGAAAGCACGCTAATTTCCGAAGGAGTAAAGCTAGCCGCTTGAAATTTTGCACAAATACTTTTTATAAGTGAAGGTCGGTTGGTATTGCAAATAGGCCATATCGGTCCATGTTTTGATATAGATGCCATATAAACCGATCTTGGCTCTTGACTTTTTGAGCCTCTAGATGGCGCAATTCTCATCCGATTTGACTGAAATTTTGCACATAGTGTTTCGGTATCACTTCTAATAACTGTGCTAAGTATGGTTCAAATCGGTCCAAAACCTGGTATAGCTGTCATATAAACCGTTCTTTGGTCTTGACTTCTTGAGCCTCTAGAGGCCGCAATTCTCATCCGATTTGACTGAAATTTTGCACATAGTGTTTTAGTATCACTTCTAACTACTGTGTTAAGTATGGTCCAAATCGGTTCATAACCTGGTATAGCTGCCATATAAACCGATCTTGGGTCTTGACTTCTTGAGCCTCTAGAGAGCGTAATTCTTACCCGATTGGAATGAAATTTTGCACGACGTGTTTTGTTATGATATCCAACCACTGTGCTAAGTATGGTTTAAATCGGTTCATAACCTGATATAGCTGCCATATAAACCGATCTGGAATCTTGACCTCTTGAGCCTCTAGAGGTCGCAATTATTATCCGATTTGCCTGAAATTTTGTACAACGGATCCACTCATGACCATCAACATACGTGTTTATTATGATCTGAATCGGTCTATAGCCCGATACAGCTCCCATATAAATCGATCTCTCTATTTTATTTCTTGAGCACCCAAAGGGCGCAATTCTTATTCGAATTGGCTGACATTTTACACAGGTCTCCAACATATAATTTAATTGTGGTCTAGTCCGGATCATATCTTGATATCGCTCTAATAGCAGAGCAAATTTTTTCTTATATCATTTTTAGCCTAAGAAGAATAGTCGGGAAAAGAACTCGACAAATGCGCTCCATGGTGGAGGGTATATAAGATTCGGCCCGGCCGAACTTAGCACGCTTTTACTTGTTTTTTTTTTTACCCGATTTCGTCGAAACTTAAAATAGTGAGTTGGCCTACCCAAACATCCAACCCACATATGAGTCAGATCGGTATATATTGATATAGCTGTCATATAGACCGATCTTCCAATTTAGGGTCTTAATCCCATTAAAAGTAGATTCATTGTCTGAAAATGTTACTTGTATATTAGTTCTCGGGATCTGAATAAAATATGATCGACGTTGTCTTATGCAGGCATTTCTTTAATATCGTATTGTAACTGTTT
This sequence comes from Stomoxys calcitrans, assembly GCF_963082655.1. Taxonomy (NCBI): domain Eukaryota; kingdom Metazoa; phylum Arthropoda; class Insecta; order Diptera; family Muscidae; genus Stomoxys; species Stomoxys calcitrans. The sequence goes on along the minus strand of NC_081554.1, from coordinate 14,823,240 downwards.
TGAGGATTATTAATTGTTTACCACAAGTATTGTGGCAAGTATTCGGCCTTTTGTCAAAATGATCTCTCACATAGCTCATCCATCCACGTTTAGTATAGCTCATAAAATGAATAATTGTGTGAAAAACAAATAGCTTGGGAACTTGAGCTCTAATTTTAGGATTATATAACAGCCCAACATGTCTTCAAACAAAAGCCTATAAACTTAAAATGGTGCATTAATTTTAAGACATACTTGTCGTTTGTTATGGGAAATCATTTCAACATACAACAAAAAATAAGGAAAAATAAAAATACCAAGGAAACATTACTGGCAGAATCAGCACAATAAGTGTCATAAAGCAAAAATATTATATTTTCAAAAAATTTTATAAAAAACACCGAAATCTGCCCATAACAATTCATGAAGTCTTGTGGAGTGCCAATTTTTTTCTCAATGATTTAAAATCATTCGATTCTTATTTGAAATCTTTCATTTGTTCTGTCACAATTTCATAAAATATGTATCCACTTTTGTTGTCTAAACCTAATTTCAAACAGCAGACCTGTTTCAATGATGCTCTCAGCATCAGCAGCCTCAACCAGTTTTCCGCACTTTGCCAATATATTGAATAAATCCGTATATAACTCTTTTAGCATGATTTTTACGAGTATTCCATAAATATTTCGCAAAAACACGTCAATGCAACAAGGCAACGCAATGCAATGCAACCAACGCATAATGGATTTGGAGTTATGCTGTTATAACTGCTCTTTGTTTGACCCATTTCTGTTGCCGTTGCACAAAAATGGCAACGTTCGAACAAAACCAGAAGACCAACCGAACATGCATGGTCGCCAGCATTTGCTGAACGTCCTAAAACGGGTTAACCGTCAAGAGGCGGCTTTAAGCCACACACCGAAGTTTGGCGAGACCTGGGCTAAGGGGACACACACACAAAAGGCAACACCAAAAACCGCAACCGGCTGGCTGCCAACACCAGCAGCGTCACCAGCACTAGCAGCAACTCGGGCCAAAGCCAGAAGCAAAGCCACATGACATTATCAACAGCTACACAAGCCAAAGAAACAACCTGTTTGCTTGCAACGGCGAGATTTTTAGCATAAATAAATTATTGTCAAAAAAAAAAACGAAAAAAAAAAACAATTGCCCGAGATGGGAGAATAATGCAGGGAGCACATACACTCAAAGAAAAATTTTAGTTGAACACAGATTATTACGCAATATCTGAAGAAAACGTTATTCTAGAGATAGGAATGCATGTCAACGCTCCTGGCAACAAAAAAAAATTAATACCTTCATATTTAAAATGAAAAAAATTTGATTATAAGGAAATATAACTCGAATCATATTTGGCAAAAACGTTAGGAATAAAAAAAGGGCATTAAATTCGGCAGGGCTGAACTTTGGATACCCACCAGCTCGGATATCTTCTATTATATAGCAATGAAATTGTTGCGCTTTGTTTGTTAGTATGTTTGTCTGTTCCATATAGACTCAAAAACGGCTGTACCGATTTTCATGAAATTTTCACAGATGATAGAGTTTGAACCCCGCGGTAAAAATAGGGTACTACATTTGACTCTCCCCCATAACCCAATTTTCAAAAATGCCAGATCTCGGAGATACCTGCATCGATTTAAGCGAAATTTTATATGCCACCTTATGGTGTCCCAAAAACACGAAATTGCTATAACCTTTTTTGGGTCCAATAACGTGGGGGGACGCCCCATCCCAAAACCCCCCCGGGCGGACATGTTTACCGATTGGAACAATATGGGTATCAAATGAAAGATATTTAAGAGTAGAGTACGAACTTGATATACAAATTTTGCCCCAAGTATACGGGGGGGTCCCCCACCCCAAAAAACCCCCCAACAGGACTCTTTCACCGCTTTGGGCAATATGAGTATCAAATGAAAGGTATTTAAAAGTAGAGTAAAAATCTGACATAAAAGTTAGTCCCTTGGTGTCTGTGGGGCCTCCACAACCCCCCGCACCAACATGTTTACCGATTGGGACAATATGGGTATCAAACGAAAAGTATTTGAGAGTAAAGTACGAACTTGGTATACAAATTTTGCCCAAACCCAAAATCCCCCCAAAACTCCCGCACGAACATGTTTACCGATTGGGACAATATGGATATCAAAGAAAAGTATTTAAGAGTAGAGTATGAACTTGGTCTAAAAATTTTGCCCCAAGTGTTTGGGAGGGTCCTCCACCCCCAAGTAACCCCCCAAGAGAACTCTTTCACCGCTTTGAGCAAAATGGATATCAAATTAAAGGTATTTGAAAGTAGAGTACAACTGTGACATAAAAAGTTATCCCTTGGTATCTGAGACGCCTCCCCACCCCCCAAAACTCCCCGGAAGGGCTTATTTAACAATTGGGATAATATGGATATGATATAAACGCTATTTAAAAGAAGAGTAAGAAACAAATATAAAAATATATTCCCTGGCATGTGAGACGCCTCCCTACCCCCAAAAACTCGCCAGCAGGGCTTTTTTAACAACTGGGACAATATGGATATCAAATGAAAGGTGTTTGGAAGTTCAGTGCACATCTGTAATAAGAATTTGGTCCAAGGAGTCTACGGGGGCTCCCCAACCCAAAAACCCTAAATCGAGAGATCGGTCTATGTGGCGGCTATATCCGAATCTGGACCGATCTGGGCTTAATTGAAGAAGAATGTCGAGGGGCCTAAAACACTCACTGTCCCAAATTTCAGCAAAATCGGATATTAAATGTGGCTTTTATGGGCCTAAAACCCTGACTCGGCGGATCGGTCTATATAACAGCTATATCCAAATCTGGACCGATCTGGGCCAAATTGAAGAAGGACGTCGAGGGGCCTTATACAACTCACTGGCCCAAATTTCAGCAAAATCGGATATTAAATGTGGCTTTTATGGGCCTAAGACCCCGAATCGGCGAATCGGTCTATATGACAGCTATATCTAACTATAGCCCGATCTATACCATATTTGGGACGGATGTTGGGAGGCTTTAAACTGCACACTATTCCAAATTTCAGCGAAATCGGATAAAAAATTAAGATTTTATGGCCTTCAGATCCTTTAACGGGAGATCGGTCTATATGGCAGCTATATCTAAATATACTCCGATCTGAACCATATTTAGGTCCGATGTCGGGAGGCTTAAAATAACCCATTGTTTTAAATTTCAGCAAAATCGGGTAATAAATAAAGTTTTTATGGTCTTTAGACCCTTTATCGGTAGATCGGTCGATATGGTAGTTATATCTAATATAGTCCCATCTGAACCATATTTGGTCAGTTTTTGGGTAGCCGACTACTATCCACTGTTTCAAATTTCAGCAAAATCGGATGAAAAATAAAGTTTTTATAGGCATTAGACCCCTTATCGGAAAATCGGTCTATATAGCAGCAATATCCAAATATGGTCCAATTTGACCCATTCAAGAACTTAACCAGCGTGCACCAAAAAGACGTATCTGTGCCGAATTTTAGCTCAATATCTCAATTTTTTTAAGACTCTAGAGTGATTACAACCGACGGACGGACAGACACACGGACACGGACAGTCAATGTGCAAAATTGTATGGGAATTGCGCCCATGTCGTTTTGGTATGGTTTCCTGTGACAAGTATGGTCTAAATCAGTCCATAACCTAATATAGCTGTCACATAAACCGTTCCCCCCATTAGACTTCTTAAGTCTCTAGACGATGCAATTCTTATCCAATTTGGTTGAAATTTTGCACATATCAGTATGTCAAGTATAGTCTAAATCGGTTCATAATCTGATATACGTAGATTTCTTGAGCATCAATTCTTGTTCAATTTCCAAGAACTGTGCCAAGTAAGGTCAAAATCAGTTCATACCCTGATATAGCTGTCATATCAACCGATCTTGGGTCTTGACTTCTTGAATGTCTAGAGGGTGCAATTCTTATCCGATTTGGCTGAAATTTTGGACATGGTGTTTAGCTTAGACTACCAACAGCTGAGCTAAATATGGTCAAAATCAGTTCAAATATCCTGATATAGCTGTCATACAAACCGATCTCCCGATTAGACTTCTTGAGCTTCTAGAGGGCGCAATTCTTATCAGATTTAGCTGAAATTGAGCACAAATCGTAATGGTATGGCACGCAATGACTGCGCCGAGAATGGTCAAAATCGGTTCATACCCTGATATAGCTGCCATATGAACCGATCTTGGGTCTTGACTTCTTGAGCCTCTAGAGGGCGCAATTCTTTTCTGATTTGGCTGAAATTTTGCACATATCGTTTTGGTATGGCTCTCAATAACAGCGGACATTATAGTCTAAATCAGACAATAACCTGATGTAGCTGCCATATAAACCGATCTTGGATCTTGACCTATTGCGCCTCTAGAGGGCGCAATTCTCATCCAATTTTGCTGAAATTTTGCATATGTCGGTTTGGTATAGCTTTCAATAACTGTGCTAAGTATGATCCAAATCAGTTGATAAACTTATATAGCTGCCATATAAACCGATCTTGGATCATGACGTATTAAGCCTATAGAGAGCGCAATTCTTATACAATTTGGGTGAGATTTTACACATGTCGTTTTGGTATAACTTCCAATAACTATGCCAAGTATGGTCCAAATCAGTTGATAAACTGATATAGCTGCTATAAACCCCGATCTTGGATCTTGACTTATTGCGCCTCTAGAGGGCGCAATTCTTATAGGTTTGGTATGACTTCGAACAACTGTGCCAAATATGGTTTAAGTTGGTTCATAACCTGATATGGCTGCCGTAGAAACCTTTTTAAGCTTCCGAAGGGCACAATTTTCACTCGATTTCCCAGACATTTGGAGTTGATATTTTCTATGCCTCTTCATAGACATGACCATATCGATAACTTGATATAGCTTATATATATTTGAAAAAGTCATACAAAGAGCTTGACATATGCTATCTATGGTGGAGGGAATATAAAATTCGGCCTGGCCGAACTTAGTATGCTTTTACGAGATTCCAATGTTTTCGCCAGGATTCGAATCCAGCGTCATAGGCGGACATCGAAACCTCTGCGCTACGATGGCCTCCCTTTAATCTGTTATAGCTCTCATATAAACCGAACTCTCGATTATCTTTGTTCGTTCGGTTCCTAGAAGAAGCAGAAATTTGGTAGATAGGTAAACTTATGCACTTTAACTAAATTAGTTCCGTAATTTTTCGAGCACTTTCCAGCTCAAGGTCATATTAAATGCATTATTTTCAAAGAATAGCATAACAAAGAACTTCAAAACATTTTGATTGGCATGGTCTCTCTTACAGCGCTAAGGACAGTTAGAGGACTTATTGAGTCCTGTTTCAAAACAAAAACTTGCTCTACACCGTGCTCGACAGTCGATGGGAATGTAGAGCACCTTAATCAATTTGATAAAGGTGTTGATGAAGATACATGGCCTATCAGAAATCGCGATCCACCATGCTAGTCTAGACGATTTTAGCACATTTTTTTCTGCCATAAAAATCAAAAATTTTCCCTGTCCACTGTCTATCATTTGTAGGCCTACATTTGCCACATGAATTACAGCCTCATATTTCACAGCAAAAATAACTTCAAAATATTTTTAACCAATTTTTCATTCAATTTCCACTCTGCCACTATTTTCCTAATTACCTCTAATATTTATTTATTTTTTCAACGCAACATATACTTGCAATATAATTCATTTAGAGCGCCACCAAAGACACACTTTCGAAATTTTACCAAAACAACAACAAAATCACCACAAAAGTAAACAGAATTAAATTTTGCTGGTCTTGATGCGGGATTTTCTGTTGATTTTTTCACCCATCTTCCAAAACACAGCAATTGAACGCAATTTTAGTTTGCGCAGAGACACAAACATCAAAAAATAACTCTAACGTGTTAATTAATTAAAAACGAACAAATAATACCACAATGTGTACCATCAATCAGAGGTTTTGGAGGTTGTTGAGCAAAAATGAAAATAAAAACCAGAAAAAAACAATAAATAAATAAGAAGAAGAAGAAGAAGAAGACATAGCAGTCCATCATCAGCATTTTGATTTAAATCACATCCATTGCACGTTTCTACACTTAAGTGGTGGTCAGGTAAACATTTTGGCAATTTATGATGGGGTGTGAACATGTACACTGAAAAAAATAAAGGATTTGGTATATGGTGTGCTTAAAATGGGTGGCTATGTTAGAGCAGAGTTTAACATTCTGGCTATGACACTGAATGCCTGTTTTGAAATCCTGGCAAGAAAATCAGAAAAACAATCTGGGATTCAAGGAATGTTGGCTATGTGTTTAGCCAGTCTCTGACAAACTGATACAACGTTTGGCAGTAGTGGAGAGACTTCGGAATATCTCAACTCGTGTTACTCTCACACACCTGGCTAAGATTACAACCATCAAACCATTTTTATATCCAACACCACTACTGTGGTACAGGGTATTAAAACTTAGTGCATTTGCTTGTAACACCCAAAAGGAAGAGAGGCAGACCCATTGATAAGTATGCCGATCGATTCATAATCACATTCTGATTCGATTTAGCTATGTCTGTCTGTCTGTCTGTCCGTCGCGTCCGTCCATCCGTCTCGTCGTCCATCCGTCCGTCCGTCTGTCCGTCCGTCTGTCCGTCCGTCTGTCCGTCCGTCTGTCCGTCCGTCTGTCCGTCCGTCTGTCCGTCCGTCTGTCCGTCCGTCTGTCCGTCCGTCTGTCTGTCCGTCCGTCTGTCTGTCCGTCCGTCTATCAAGCAAGCTAGGCTCCGTCTGCCCGTCTGTCTATCTGTCTGTCTATCCGTCCCGTCCCGTCCGTCTATTCTTCCGTCCGTTCCGTTGTCCTTCCTTCCGACCGTCTATCCGTCCGTCTATCAAGCAAGCTAGGCTCCGCCTGCCCGTCTGTCTGTCCGTCTGTCTGTCGGTCCGACTTTCCATCTGTCTGTCCGTCTTTCCATCTGTCCGTCTGTCTGTCCATTTGTCTCTCTGTCCGTCCGTCTGTCTGTCCGTCTGTCTGTCCGTCCGTCTTTCCATCTGTCCGTCTGTCTGTCTGTCCGTCTTTCTATCTGTCTGTCCGTCTGTCTGTCTGTCTGTCCGTCTTTCCATCTGTCCGTCTGTCTGCCTGTCCGTCTGTCTGTCTGTCTGTCCGACTTTCCATCTGTCCGTCTGTCTGGCTGTCTGTCTGTCCATCCGTCTGTCTGTCCATTTGTTTGTCTATCTGTCCGTCCGTTTGTTTGTCCGTCTGTCTGTCCGTCTGTCCAAGTTAATTTGTGTACAAAGTACAGTTGGCAATTTTCATTCAATCGTCTTAAAATTTGGTACAGGCATGCTTTTTGGCCTAGAGACGAAGCCTATTGAAATTGGAAAAAATCGGTTCAGATTTGGATATAGCTCCCATATATATGTTCGTCCGATTTGCAGTAGTACTGTAATAAAATGGTCATTTATAAACCGATTCTCTAGAAATTTGGCAGGAAGGCTTTTTTTATGACACCCGACATTGCGAGTGAATTTCATCGAAATCGGTTCAGATTTATAAATAGCTCTCATATATATGTATATCGCCCGATTTTCACTCCTAGAGCCACAGCGAGCGCATTTTTTGGTCAATCATCGCTTTCCCTGGTCGAAATCGGTTCAGATTTGGATATAGCTCCCATATATATGTTCGTCCGATTTGCAGTAATACTGCAATAAAATGGTCATTTGTTAACAGATTCCCTCGAAATTTGGCAGGAACATTACCGGCGAATTTCAAAGATATCGGTTCAGATTTATATATAGCTCTCACATATATATATCGCCCGATTTTCACTCCTAGAGCCACCGCAAGCGTATTTTTTTATCAATCTTCGCTTTCGTCGACGACTTCCACAATGTCTATAAGGTTTGGTCCAAATCGGTTCAGATTTTGATATAGCTTCCATATATATGTTCGTCCAATTTATAGTAATAATGCAATAAAACGGTAATTTGTTTTTCGATTCTCTCAAAATTTGGCAGACAGGATTTTCTTATAACTCTCGACATTACCGGCGAATTTCATAGAAATTGGTTCAGATTTAGATATAGCTGTCATATATGTATATCGGCCGATTTTCACATCTAGAGCCACTGCAAACGCATTTCTTGACCAATCTTGCCAAAACTTTGCACAACGCTTTCCCCGACGACTATCACATTATTTGAGAAGTTTGTTCGAAATCGGTTCAGATTTGGATATAGCTTCCGTATATATGTTCATCCGATTCCGAGTAATATTGCAATAAAGTGCTCACATGATAACCGATTCTCTCGTTTTTTCTTAAAATTTGAGAATTTTTGCAACATACAATTAAAGTCTCCACCTGCCATTGCATTACTGCGCCATCTAGGCATGCAGATTAGCAATAAAATTCTATAACAGCTGAATGGTCCAGAAAACCAAAAAAAATAGGCCACAACATCAATAGTCAAACATCAACCCCAAAATCATCAAATGCATCAGTCAAACGAAGGCAGGAGATACTGTTGGTATAAACATATGGAAAAAAACCCACCAACAAACTAAAGGAAGTGGAAGAACAAGATTTGTAAGCAAGCAAACCGTTGTTGATGTGTGTCGCCATCACCATTGCTGTGTGCTGCTGTATGCCCACAGGCAAAGCCGCCAAGATTCTCGAATGCTAGAAACTCTCTAATCGTTACGTTACAATGCTAACGGTAATTAAACATCAAAGCGACTGGATGACTCAAATAAATGAATGACTATCTGGCTGGTTAGACGGTTGGCTTGCTGGCTGGCTGCTTGTTTAAGTCTGTATCAGAATCTCGGTCGTGGTCTGTATCAAAAGGAAGGCAAGCGAATGCAATGAGTTGACCGCGTTCTTTTCATTTCACCAATACACACTCACACACACACACACGCACACTTCTTACATCACTTGTATACATAAGAGCGAGCTCTTACAAACACTTGGCTTAGGATTGTTAAGTGCAGCAAGGCAACAACCAACTTAGAATCAAACACACTTTGAAATTGCCAGGAGATGGGGAAAAAATTGTCCACCTTAACAGGTAGTCGTAATTTTTGTTTACTGCGTGTATCCATGCTGGCGTTTTATGTCTTGTCAGTGTGGTAATTGCTGTTGTTGCTGTTAATGTTGTAGATAAATGATTTTGTAACAAATTTTTGTGTGAAGAGTACTGTTGTTTTAGACATTAGCGAAAATCATGTCTTGAAGGCTTAACCAAGGAGTAGCATTTTGCAGATACAAGGATTGCACTAAAAAATTGCTCTATCTCGGACTGAATTAACCCATTAACGTCGAATGGGTAGAAAAACGGACGAGATAAGAGATGTCTTAGAAAAATTCTAGCTCGAGTTAGGAAGAAGGTACCCTAATGATATTCGGATTTGGGGAATGTGTAATCCCACAAAACCCAAGCGGTTGGGCCAGTTACCCGTCCCCGGAAAGCTATGAGAACTACTATGAGAAGCAAAGGAATAGTAAAAATGGACCCACTCTATGGAAATTGACACGAAATCCGTACTTGGGTACCGGAAGCCTCCTCCTAAGAAACCCATGATACGACCAAGAGTGTCGAGATGCTACTGAAGCCAAGAATGCAGCATATAGAGCAACCCTGCAATCAGTAGCAACGCGCCAGATGAAGGAGAAGTATCGGGAGAAAAGGAGAGAGGAGAAACGTCTATTCCGCAGAAAGAAAAAGGAAATGGAAAGGCGTGAGTGTGAGCGAATTGAGATGTATAGGAGTCAGAATGAAGTCCGGGAATTCTACCAAAGAATTAAACATCAAACCGATGGCTTTGGTGCAGGCACATCCTCCTGCAGAGGCAAGGAAGGAAATCTGGTATCTGATACAGATAGCATGCTGAGGATATGGAAAGAACATTTTACCCAACTGCTAGTGTCCGACATTGGCGGCGAAGAGGATACCGCAAAACCAATCCCCGATGATGGTATGGAAGGTTTACCTCCTAGTCAGAATGAGGTCCAAGTAGCAGTGACCGAACAACAAGGCAGCAGGAGCCGACGGTTTACCCGCTGAACTATTTAAGACCGGAGGCGTTACGATGGCGGGCGTATGCTTTAGCTTATCTGCTAAATCTGGCTAGAAGAACGCATACCCAATGATTGGAACCTCAGCATACAATATCCCGTACACAAGAAAGGAGACAAGGCGGAATGTGCCAACTACAGAGGAATAAGTCTCCACCCCATCGCATACAAGATACTCTCGAGCGTACTGTGTGAAAGATTAAAACTTAAAGTCAATGAGATAATTGGGCCCTATCAATGCGGCTTTAGACCTGGTAAATCCACCCTAGACCAGATATTCACACTGCGCTAAATCCTGTAAAAGACCCGAGAAGGACAAATCAACACCTACAATTTTTTTGTTGATTACAAAGCCGCCTTCGATACTCCTTCACATTCAAAGGTATTTCAAGCCATGTCTGAGTTTGATATCCCTTCAAAAATGCTCAGACTCTACAGGATGACAGTTGCTGATACGCGTTCCTCAGAAAGAATAGGAAAGAATCTCTCCGAACCATTCAATACCAAACGAGGTTTCAGACAAGGAGACAGCCTATCGTGAGATCTCTTTAATACACAGGATACAGATGTGAATAGATATGGCACACTAATCACAAGACAACACATGCTACTCGCCTATGCCGACGACATCGATATCATAGGACGGTCACCGGAAGTAGTAACTGCAGAAAGAAAGAATCGAAAGAAAGTCATTGAAAATGGGTCTGGCAGCAAATGGAGATCACACGAAATGGATGGTTTCAACTCCAAATAAATAAAGAAAATGGAGAAAGTTGGGAACCACAACTTTGAGATAGGCAACTACTTTATCTATCTCGGCGCCGCTGTAACCGAAACGAATGACATCAGTTTTAAGATTAAGTGAAGAATTATACTGGCAATCAGATGCTACTTTGAATAAAGTAAGCAGTTTAGAAACAAGGCCACCTCTGGACAGACGAAGATTACACTATACAAGACACTGATACTTCCCGTGTTGTTATATGGTTCTGAGGCATGGGTACTTGTGAAAGCAGATGAGGCAGTGCTTGGAGTATTTGAGAGAAAATTTCTTCGTAAAATATATGGACCAGTTTGCCTTAATGGAGAATATAGGCGACGTATGAACCACGAGTTGTATGACGACGATAGCATAGTTACACGCATCAAAATCCAACGGCTGCGTTGGCTAGGTCATGTTGTCAGAATGGATGAAGAAGCTCCAGTAAAGAAGTCTTTTGAAGGCAATCACGGTGGTACACGCAAACCGGGAAGACCAAAAGCCCGATGGAAAGATGAAGTTGTGGGAGACACCTCGAAACTTGGTGTCAGAGATTTTTAAATGAGCACTGGAGATCGAGGCGCTTGGAACGCCAATTAAAGTAGAAGTAAAGTAATGCTAGCAACGTTTATGGGGACCTTGCCATTCAAAAACTTCTTCCCAAATAGGTGTCGCACTGCGGCACGCCGTTCGGACTCGGCTATAAAAGGAGGCCCTTTATCATTGAGCTTTGAACTTGAATCGGACAGCACTCATTGATATACCAGAAGTTTGTCCCTGGTCCTTAATGTAATGTAAGGCAAATCTTACAAAATTTTTTCTTTTGGCAAAATTTTACAGATAATTTCGCCGAACTTTTTCCTTAGAGAAAATTTTAATGAAAATTTCTTTAAAGAAAATTTCACTCTAAAAAATTCCATGGAAATTTTGTCATTAGATAAATTGTCATGGACATTATGTCTTTACTTTTTTGAAATTCTTGCGGTAGAGATAATATCACTGAAAATTTTTTTTGGAAAACATTTCACTGAATTTTTTAGAGAAAATTTCACTGACATTTTTCTCTAGAGAAAATTTTAATGAAATTTTTCCTTAAGGGAATTTTATTAAAATTTTGTCTTTTAAAAAAATTTATTCAAATTTTGTCTCTAGAAAATATTTTACTCAAATTTTTTTAAAAGAAAATTTCACTAAAAATATTTTTGGAGAAAATTTCACTAAAAACATTTTTGAAGAAAATTTCACTAAAAAAATTTTTTGAGAAAATTTCACTAAAAATTTCTTTAGAGAAAATTTCACTGAAAATTTCATTGAAATTTTTTTAAGAAAAATTGTTGCTAAAATTGTTTAGGAGAAAATTTCGGTGAAAAAAAATTTTTTTAAGAAAATTTTTTTGAAACTTCTTTTCGTTACAGATAATTTTGTTCATGTCGACAAATGCCTTAACAAAATTTCTTTAGAGAAAATTTCACTGAAAATTTCATTGAAATTTTTTTAAGAAAAATTGTTGCTAAAATTGTTTAGGAGAAAATTTCGGTGAAAAAAAATTTTTTTAAGAAAATTTTTTTGAAACTTCTTTTCGTTACAGATAATTTTGTTCATGTCGACAAATGCCTTAACAAAAAATTAATAAAATTTGTGTAAAGACAAATTTGGAGAACATTTCATTGAAATTTTGTCTTTCGACAAACTGTAATGGAAATTTTGTCCTTACTTTATTGAACGTTTGAATTTCATTAAAATTTATTTTTTCTTTAAAGAAAAGTTCATTAAAATTTTTTCCTGTAGAGCAAATCTTTTTTTTAGAGACAATTTCCACGAATTTTTTTTGAGACATTTTCAACGGCATATATCCTTGGAGAAAGAATTTTTTTTTATAAAAATTTTGAGTTTAAAAAAATTTCTTTAAAATTTTGTTTAAAAAAAATCATTAAAATTGTGTCTTAAGAGAAAATTTTATTTAAATTTTATCCTTAGAGAAAATCCCACTGAAAACTATTTTAGAGAATATTTCCTGAAAATTTTCTTTAGAGAATATTTCCCGAAAATTTTCTTTAAATTTTGTTTTTAGGCGAAATGCAATCGAAATTTTCCACAAATACTTCCTATTAGTGTATGTCGGTTGGGATTGTAAATTGGCCTTATCGGTTCATGTTTTGATATAGCTGTCACATAAACCGATACTGGATCTTGACTCCTTCAGCCTCTGGAGTGCGCAATTATTATCCGATTTGGCTGAAAGAATTTTGCACAAGGAATGATGTTCAACAACTGTGCCAAGTATGGGCTAAACCGGTTTATAATCTGGTTTAGCTACGTATTAACCGATCTTGAGTTCTTGAGCCCTTAGAGTGGGCAATTATTATTCAATTTGGCTGATATTTTGTGCGGAGTGTTTCTTTCTTTCAAAGACTGTGCCAAGTATGGCCTAAATCGGTAAATAACCTGATATAGCTCCCTTATAAACCTATCTCAGATCTTGACTTCTTGAGCCTATAAATTGCGCAATTCTTATCCGATTTTAAATTTTGCACAACGACTTCTGATGTAAACTTTACACGACAACTTTTACTATGGTGTCCAACAAACATGATAAGTATAGTCTGAATTGATTTGTAACCTCATATAGCTACCATATACAACAATTTCCCAATTTTACTTCTTGAGCCTCTGGAGGGCGCAATTCAATGATTTTTACTATGGTCCCCAACACACAAACCAAGTATGGTACGAATCGATCGATAACCTGATATATGTAGCTCCAATAGCATTGCAATTTTTACCCATTATGCTGTTTGCCTATGAAGAGAAACCGGGCAAAAAAACTTGAATCATGTGATTCATGGTAGAGGGCATAAAAGATTCGGCCCGGCCAAACATAGCACACACTTACTTGTTAATAATTATTTTTTAATTGAAATTTTGTCCCAACAGACTTTTAAGGTTTGCCCTTTTTGCAACAACACCCCAACATTTAATTTTCTATTTCCTTTACAAATTTTTCTCAGGCTATATATGTTTAAATAAAGGTCATTTGGTGTTGGTTAACTCCCTCATTACATTTATTCTATACCATTTCACCCCACTGTGTAACCATTTATCCCGCCATTGTCTAGTCACCAATAATAATAAAAACAACAACAACCAAGTCAGCCACAATAAAAACATTCACAGTTTGATGTTATTTACGAGCCAAGCATAATCCAGAAGTGTTCTGAGCTCTTTCTTTCTCAGTTTCACCGTATGATGCCGGCATACACCAACTACAGGGGAAATAGATATGTGTTTACAGAAATACAGGTGTGTGTGGTGAGATATGCCTTGAGTTGGTTTCATTTGGTTTTTGCCTCTCTTCAAAACCACATTCCTGACTTTTTTCTGGGTGTATTTTGTGTGTTGTTGTTGTTGTTTTTTTCATTTTAATTTCCACAATTCATGTTCTTAAGCGCTATAAATATTCCGCATTGATTCTTGTGCACATGTTGTTGTTGCTTTCTTATTCCAATGGTAATGTTGGTGTTAGTGATGGTGGTGTTTGTTGTTGTTGTGGAGCAGACAGGTTTAAATGTGTTTTAGTTGTTGTAACTTAAACTACAATCAATAGTTCTCGCGAGCTCAATCCATTTCTTCTAAAAAAAAACCAAACAACAACAAAAAAAAGAAAACCACACAGCATAGCCTTAGCATGGCATACACACACACACACATAACAACGCTCAATGGCTACAACACTCCACTCACTGTACTCTGGCAGTTAGAATTTTTTTCTGTTTTTGCTCTTGGCTTTGGTACACCAACAAACACTTGGGACTTAGTAAAGCATCACACTAACCGTTATAGGATAAAGAAACTCCAACAAAGCAGGCTTTTTATGTTTGAAGACTACAATTCGTTTCTTTCCGGCGTTTAACAGCAACAAAAACAAGCAAACAAAAAGAACACAAATAAAAGAAATTTACTGATAACCGATTTAAATTTGTTAACGCGAAAACTCAAAATTATTGTTAAGAGACCACCGCCAGGGAGGTTTGGAACACAAACTCAAAGAAATTAACATAAACAAAACAAAAACAAAACCACTTTTTTTGCCTTAGAACATTGTTGGTTTTTTCTTGTGGGCTAGGGCTTGTTTGGCTGTTGATGGTTTTGTAGGGGGTTTAAAAAAGGCCCTTTTATTATAGCACTTTGGTTTAATTGGTTTCTGGTTTCGAATTCTTTTAATTTTTTTTTCTCTTTTAAGGTTTACAACATCGATACGTTGGTGAACGGCCGTTAAGCGCGTTTGATGAGTTTAGAGTTCGGAGCACTGAAGACCGGAGAAATCGGGCGGAGATACACACGTTGTGACGCGTTGGAACCTTTGCAGGTGACTGAATTCACCGAATGCGACCAAGACAAGAAGTCGCACAGACAAGATAAAAACCAAAACAAGTCTTCGGCATACAATCGTAGCAGCGCAGTCGTTCGTTTATGGTTATGTTAAACTAACAGAGCTGTTGTTGGTTCATTAAACCAGAAATGAGTCGGTCTTTGATGGGGTTAACTCTAACAGTGGCTCCTTTGACATGCAATGTGAGTAAAGAAAATATGGCAAAACTAACAGTGGTTGAGAGAACATACATTTTATTAATAATGTTAACTGTTTAAAAGTCTTAGCAAGAGAAACGAAATGGGAGAGTCAATTTTATGTTGCACACAGCAACTAATTAACAAAAAATGTAAAGAAAACTTATGAACTTTGCAAAAAAAAATGTATTATGAATAAAACTGCTAAAAAGGCAAACAAAATATTTTTACACTGTAATCAAGGATAATAGCAAAAATAATGAAAAATTAGGAATATAAAAATTTCAATAAAAACTTGTTAGGTAACTAAAATAAAAATGAAGAGGTTCAAATGTCCTCAAATACACCAAGTTCCCTTGTCAATACTTAAAATGTGTGTTGAGGCAATAAATAAAACCAATTCCTCAAATTCTATGATCCAAGCAAGCGCGAAATTCTAATTCGGACCATTCTTGGTACTTTGCAATATCTTATATGTAACAAGTAAAAAGGCGTTAATTTCGGCCGGGCCGAACTTTGCATACCCACCTCCTCGGGAATACATGTAAACCACCTTTCATCAAAATCCGGTGAAAATTGCATACCTTATGTCCCATAGCAGTTATATCGAAATATGTTCCGATTTGCAGCTGTATTCAAATTTGGACCGATCTGTGCCATATTGCAGAAGTATGTCGGAGGGCCTAACACAACTCACTGTCTTAAATTTCACCGACATCGGACAATAAATGCGCCTTTCACGGCCCCAAAACCTAAAACCGAGAGATCGGTCTATATGGCAGCTATATCCAAATCTGGACCGATCTCTGCCATATTGCAGAAGTATGTCGAGGGGCTTAACTTAACTTACTGTTCCAGATTTCGGTGACATCGAAATATAAATGCGCCTTTTATGGCCCCAAAACCTTAAATCATAAAATATCAAAATCTAGAGTGACCTGGGACAAAATTGACGAAAGATGTCAAAGGGCCTAAGACAACCCACTATCCGAAATTTTAGCAAAATCGGATTATAAATGCGCCTTTTATGAGTAGACCTCGAATCTGAAGTCAACATTCGGGACCAACTGTATAGGGGACGTCCCACCCCCCTAACCCGCCAAATAATACATATTTGCTCCCTATGAATATTTGGGTCCCAAAGAGAGTGGAGCTCGATATTGATAGATTATAGGCTCCATACCCCTAGCCGGACACATTTGCTGACTTTTGCAATAAGGGGTTTAAATGAAAGGTATTTGAGATTAGAAAACGAATTTGATATCCAATTTTGAGTCCAATGGCGACATGGGGTTTAAATAAGTGATATTGGAGAGTAGAGCACGATGCTGATATATTTTCAGGGAAAAGTGTTTGGCGGGACCACCCCACTCCCCTAAACACCCCTATATCGGGGGTAGTTAGTGGGGCTTAAATGAAAGATATTGGGGAGAAGAGTACAAAATTGATACCCACTATCGAAACCAATTTTCTGGCGGTATCCTTCCCCAAGACACCTCACAAACAGCAATTATTTACTGACCATCGCAATATGGGGCTCAAATAAAGGTATTTGAGACTAGAATACGAATCTGATAAATAGTACTCTGGTACTTAATAGTACCCTGGTACTAATAAGTACCCTGGTACTAATAAGTACCCTGGTACTAATAAGTATCCTGGTATTTAATAGTACCCTGGTACTAAATAGTACCCTGGTACTAAATAGTACCCTGGTACGAAATAGTACCCTGGTACTAAATAGTACCCTTGTACTAAATAGTACCTTGGTTCTAAATAGTACCCTGGTACTAAATAGTACCCTGGTACTAAATAGTACCCTGGTACTAAATAGTACCTTGGTTCTAAATAGTACCCTGGTACTAAATAGTACCCTGGTACTAAATAGTACCCTGGTACTAAATAGTACCCTGGTAATAAATAGTACCCTGATACTAAATAGTACCCTGGTACTAAATAGTACCCTGGTACTAAATAGTACCCTGGCACTAAATAGTACCCTGGTACTAAATAGTACCCTGGTACTAAATAGTACCCTGGTACTAAATAGTACCCGGAGGCCACCGTAGCGCATAGGTTAGCATGTCCGCCTATGACGCTGAACGCCTGGGTTCGAATCCTAGCGAGACTATCAGAAAAAATTTTCAGCGGTGGTTCTCCCCTCCTAATGCTGGCAACATTTGTGAGGTACTATGCCATGTAAAACTTCTCTTCAAAGAGGTGTCGCACTGCGGCACGCCGTTCGGACTCGGCTATAAAAAGGAGGCCCCTTATCATTGAACTTAAACTTGAATCGGACTACACTCATTGATATGTGAGAAGTTTGCCCCTGTTCCTTAGTGGAATTTTTATGGGCAAAGTTTGCAATTTACCAATTAGTACGCTGATACTAAATAGTACCCTGGTACTAAATGGTACCCTGGTTCTTAATAGTACCCTGGTACAACGCAGTAACCTGGTGTTAGATAGTACCCTGGTACTAAATATTTCCCTGGCACTTAATAGCTCCCTGGCACTTAAAAGTACCCTGGAACTAAATAGTACCCTGGTACTAAATAGTACCCTGGAACTAAATAGTACCCTGGAACTAAATAGTACCCTGGTACTGAATAGTAGCCTGGTATTAAATAGTACCCTGGTACTAAATAGTACCCTGGTACTATATAGTACCCTGGTACTAAATAGTACCCTGGTACTAAATAGTACCCTGGTATTTAATAGTACCTTGGTACTTAATAGTACTCTGGTACTAAATATTACTCTGGTGTTTAATAGTACCCTGGTAATCAATAGTACCCAGGTACTAAATAGTATCCTGGTACTAAATAGTACCCTGGTACTTAATAGTACCCTAGTACTAAATAGTACCCTGTTACTAAAAAGCACCCTTGTATTAAATTATGGTCCGATTCGGACCACAATTGAACTGTATGTTGGAGACCATTGTGCACAATCAGCCATTGTGCACAATCAGCTAATTCGAATAGCGCCATTTAGGGTCTCAAGAAGTAACATAGGGAGATAGGTTTAGATAGGAGCTGTATCAGGCTACAGACAGATTTGGACCATATTTGTCACGTATGTTGAAGGAAGATGGAAGATGCCGTTGTAAAAAATTTTATCCAAATCGGCTAACAATAGCGACCTCTAGGGGCTGAAGAAATCAAGATCCCAGATAGGTTTATATGGCAGCTATTGGGTTGCCCAAAAAGTAATTGCGGATTTTTCATATAGTCGGCGTTGACAAATTTTTTCACAGCTTGTGACTCTGTAATTGCATTCTTTCATCTGTCAGTTATCAGCTGTTACTTTAAGCTTGCTTTAAAAAAAAAAGTGTAAAAAAAGTATATTTGATTAAAGTTCATTCTAAGTTTTATTAAAAATGCAGTTACTTTCTTTTAAAAAATCCGCAATTACATTTTGGGCAACCCAATTTATGCTTTATGGGATTGCAGATCAATATTTCGATGTGTTGTAAACAGAATGACTAGATTAGTATACCCGCCATCCTATGGTGGTGAGTATGAAAAGGTTGGTATCAAAAACAGTTAGAGATCAATTGGGGTAGGACTGGGATACGAAAAATCCAGCGGATAGTTTCTGATCTATCAGTATTTTAGGAATTCGATAGGAAACTGTTCGGAAGAACTTTTCCATTCAACATATTTCTCCCTGAAACGCAATGTGTACCCTTACTACCAAGGGCAACTTAAACCTAAATTATAGGCTTGTGATCTTAGAGTTCATATAAGGTTGCCAAATATACCATCTCTTCAAAATTGTTTGTGGGAATTTAATTGAAATTCCTTTTCATTTGCTACCAAATTCCCACAATAGTTTGGGTCTTGATTAATTGATGAAAAATCATTGTGGTTTCATTCGTACATTAACAACAACACCGAAATAAATCCCAAACAATAACTCCCCCATCAAATCATTCAACCTTTAATTGAGTAATGGAATATTGAAATTTATTCATTTCCTAAACAAAGAAGCAGTAGAAGCACTTTAAACCGCAAAAATGCCAAATCGAATAGACATTAAAAATTAATGGAAAAAAAAAAACTCTAGTAAACAGTCATTGCCTTAAGAAGTTTTTTTTTTTTTAAATGTGTTATGAAGAGGACGCGTGTAAGAATAGCGGCCGATGGGCCACGCATGCGCAATCTTATGCTTCAACAACTGCGATCAGCTGACCATAACGAGGGAGAACAAGCAAGCAAGCAAGTAAATATGATGAAATGAATTTAAATGGAGGCAAGGGAAGAACTCCAAAGAACACACAATGGACAGAGTCCACAGCCATTGTTGGAGGAAGCTATACCAGCAACCAGCAACCAGACATCACAACACTACAAAATTAATTTTGTAAATTTCGAAAGAAATACCAACGCCAATTTATTATCGCTCACGGCACTGTCCGACTGACCATCCATCTACCCGGATGGTGGAAAGAAGAAAAATTGCAAAAAAAAAAACAAAAATACAAAAGCAAATGTAGAACTTTAACTCGAAATCCCAACACCACCGCCAACATTCTGTCTCTGGTCTAAAACAAAAGCCAATGGCAAAATGGACGCCAGACCATCTAGAACGCATGTGGCTAATTCTGAGGAGCCAGTGAAATTCACAAGCTCGCTGTTTTGGCCAAGTTTTAATCATTAAAATTAACTAGCAATTTGGCCATGAAGTTAATTATAGAAAATCGCCAGCATCAAGCAACTCCAGACGTAAACACACCGAGCTGCTGTGTCTCAACGGCTCAGAACAAAAACCCACAAACAATGGAGTTGAAAGCTGAGATTCTTAGTATTTTTCCTCGGCATTATTAAATGTTGGTGTCATCATCGTCTGCAACATCTTCATCATGAGTTGTCTCCACCCAGTATTGGGTCGATGGTTAAACGATGATGGGCGAAAGCAGTGTTGCCACAAGAAAAGAATTTTTTTGTAAAAAAATGCCAACTACTCTGAAAAAAAAACATGATTCATGTATACGCTATGGTGGTACTAAGCACTCCCTATTCCATTGCCCAATCCATCTTTCCCAAGCAATCCATTGTACGACTAATATATGTAGAAACGTCATTGAAGCCAAGAATGTGGTTTATGATGAATCTTCAGTCAGTAGCAACACGCCTGGCCAAAGAGTGGGATCGGTAGAAGCAAGAGAGAGTGTCAACGAATCGTGCTATTCAGGAGTCAGAATGAAATCCGGAAATTCTACCTAGGAATTAAATATAAAACCAATGACTTTGGTGAAGGCACATTCTCCAGCAGAAACAAAGAAACAAATCTGGCATCTGGATATAAAAAGAAGATTATTCGATAGTGGCGGCGACCAGGATACCGCAGAACCTTATATATACCGCCAGGTTATCCATGGATAAAGTTATTCATAATATAGATAAGGTTATCCATAACATGGATAAGGTTATCCATAATGTGGATAAGGTTATCCACAACATAGATAAGGTTATACATAACATGGATAAGGTTATCCATAACATGGATAAGGTTATCCATAACATGGATAAGGTTATCCATAACATGGATAAGGCTATCCAAAACATGGATAAGGGTATCCATAACATGGATAAGGTTATCCATAACACCGATAAGGTTATCCATAACATGGATAAGGTTATCCATAACATGAATAAGGTTATCCATAACATGGATAAGGTTATCAATAACATGAATAGGGTTATCCATAACATGGATAAGGTTATTTATAACATGGATAAGGTTATCCATAACATGGATAAGGTTATTCATAATATGGATTAGGTTATCCATAATATGGATAAGGTTATCAATAACATGGATAAAGTTACCTATAATATGGATAAGGTTATCCATAACATGGATAAGGTTATCCATAACATGGATAAGGTTATCCATAACATCGAAAAGGTTATCCATAACATGGATAAGGTAATTCATAACATGGATAAGGTTATCCATAATATGGATAAGGTTATCCATAACATGGAGAAGGTTATCCATAACATGGATAAGATTATCCACAACATGGATAAAGTCATCCATAACATAGATAAGGTTATCTTTAATATGGATAAGGTTATCCATAATATGGATAAGGTTATACATAACATGATAAGGTTATTCATAACATGGATAAGGTTATCCATAACATGGATAAGGTTATCCATAACATGGATAAGGTTATTCATAATATGGATTAGGTTATCCATAATATGGATAAGGTTATCAATAACATGGATAAAGTTACCTATAATATGGATAAGGTTATCCATAACATGGATAAGGTTATCAATAACATGGATAAGGTTATCCATAACATAGATAAGATTATCCATAACATAGATAAGGTTATACATAACATGGATAAGGTTATCCATAACATGGATAAGGTTATCCATAACATGGATAAGGTTATCCATAACATGGATAAGGCTATCCAAAACATGGATAAGGGTATCCATAACATGGATAAGGTTATCCATAACACCGATAAGGTTATCCATAACATGGATAAGGTTATCCATAACATGAATAAGGTTATCCATAACATGGATAATGTCATCCATTACATGGATAAGGTTATCCATAACATGGATAAGGTTATCCATAACATGGATAAGGTTATCCATAACATGGATAAAGTTATCCATAAAATGGATAAGGTAATCCATAACATGGATAAGATTATCCATAACATGGATAAGATTATCCATAACATGGATAAGGTTATCCATAAAATGGATAAGGTTATCCACAACATGGATAAAGTCATCCATAACATAGATAAGGTTATCTATAACATGGATAAGGTTATCCAAAACATGGATAAGGTTATTCATAACATGGATAAGGTTATCCATAACATGGAAAAGGTTATCCATAACACGGATAAGGTTATCCATAACATGGATAAGGTTATCCGCGACGTGGATGAAGTTATCCATGACATGGATAAAGTTATCCGCGACGTGGATGAGGTTATCCGCGACGGGGATCAGGTTATTCACTATGAAGGCAAGGGTATCCACAACGTGGATGAGTTTATCTGCATAGTAAGTAAGTTTATCCACAAGGTAGATAAGGTTATCCACATGGTGGAGTAGTCTGTTAAGAAAGAGAAGTTTTAGTAAACCTTTTGTTGTCACATCATGATTTTAGTACCCTTTCTGCTTAGAAAGGGTAATTTTAGTACTTTCTCTATTTAGATAGGGTAGTTTTAGTAACCTTTTTGTTAAGAAGGGCTAGTTTAAATATCCTTTTTGTTAAGACAGGGTTGTTTTAGTACCATTTCTGTTAAGAAACGTACCCTTAGTACCCTTACTGTTGAGAAAGGGTAGTTTAAGTACTCTTTCGGTTAAGAAATGGTAGTTTTATGTCTCTTTCTATTAAGTAAGGGTAGTTTTAGAACCCTTTCTGTTAAGAAAGCGTAGTTTTAGTACGCTTTCTGTTGAGAAAGTGTAGTTTTAGTACTCTTTCTGTTAAAAAAGGGTAGTTTTATTACACTTCCTGTAAAAAAAGGAGGTTTAAGTACACTTTCTGTTAAGGCATGGTAGTTTAAATAACCTTTCTGTTAAGGTGGTCTATTTATAGTACAATTTCCGTTAAAAGGGGTAGCTTTCGTACTCTCTTTGCTACGTTGGGGTAGTATTTATACCCATTCTGTTAAGAATGGGTAATTTAAATACCCTTCTCCTAAGAAAGATAGTTTAAGTACCTTTTCTCTTAAGAAAGGGTGCTAAGAAAGGGTAGTTTCATTAAGCTCTCTGCTTACCAAATGTAGTTTTATTTCCATTTCTGCTAAGGATATTTTTAGTACCCTTTATTCTAAGAGAGGGAAGTTTTAGTACCGTTTCGGCTAATAAAGGGTAGTCTTAGTACTCTTTCTGTTAAGAAAGGGTAGTTTTAGTACCCTTCATCTTAAAAAAATTTAGTTTGAATACCCTTTATGCTAAGAGAGAAAGAAGTTTGAGTACCCTTAATTCTAAGAGAGGGTAGTTTTAGTACCCTTAATTCTAAGAGAGGGTAGTTTTAGTACCCTTTCTGCTAATAAAGGGTAGTTTTAGTACTCTGTCCCCCCCTCTGTTAAGAAAGGGTAGTTTTAGTACCCTTTATCTTAAAAAAGGGTAGTTTGAGTACCCTTAATGATAAGAGAGAGAAGTTTGAGTACCCTTAATTATAAAAGAGGGTAGTTTTAGTACCCTTTCTGCTAATAAAGGGTAGTTTTCTTAAAAAAGGGTAGTTTTAGTACTCTTTCTGCTAAGAAAGGATAATTTAAGAAACCTTTCTTTTAAGAAAGGGTATTTTTAGTACCCTCGCCTTAACAATTTTTAGTTCATTTTATTTAATTTTATTTTATTAAATTTTTTTGTTTATTTTATTGAACCTAATTTTTTACTTCATATTTTTTAAAAAACGTTATTCCATTGACATTTGATTCTCTATCTTTTTATATTTATATGTCATCCGCCTTTTTAAGTATTTCTTGCAATTATTAGTCTAAAAATATCAACCACGGCAACGTTGTTCGCAAAAGTTTTTTTTTATCTCTGCTGCCAACTCATTGCTATTAGCTTAAGTAACGCACAACATAATCACGACTAATGCACTCTGTTAACGACAGCTTCATTCGCAGCAAGGAAATTGTGTCGTTGTTGTAAAGCAAGACAAAAAGGCAGGAAAACCTAAAGCAACCACCACTCTACAAATGTCGATGATGATGATGCAGAACAGAATCGTCAAAGAAGTACGAGTACACTGCTCTCGTTGGCTCGTATTAGAGTTCATTACGTTCAACACAGTAACCCAGAGAGACTTGTAGACCAAATGAAAGAACATCATCATCTCATCACTGCACACAGTAATGCTTCGTGGAAAGGTCAGTTCCATTTAACAGTGGTGGCCAATAACTTAGAAATGGGAAGAGAAGGCATGAGAGTAAAGATTACATCGAATGCTCATATGCCATGTTAATGGAAAGAAAGAAATGAGCATGTAATGTAAAGATTACATAAAATGTTAAAAGGTTTTTAATAACATATGGAGAGAGAACAATGTTATGGGTTATATTGTAGTTTGAAAGCCATTGGGAGACTTGAAACATTTGCCACCGGCAAATTAAAACAAAAGCCAGCTGAAACTCTAAAGTTTGTACTTGAAATTTGGACAATTAAGACATCAACTTCAAGTATAAAGGAAACTCAAATTAATTTATGAAGAACATCAATTGGACAGGCACCAGCATGCATCTAGTACGAAATAATGGCCAACATGCAGTTGTTGCGATATGGGATAACTATGAGCACCACACTGGAACTTTGGCACTTTGAGCTTGGACTTGTTTGGTGTCCATCGTTATCACGGGAAGCTTAGCTGAAAGCTACCGGGCACGTCCACAGGTTGCGGATGGTGGAAAGTTCCGTTTTTATGCGAAGTAGCTGCAAGTGAGGCCGCTGGCAGTCAGCGATTTTCGAGAGGAGAGTCTCTCAGTGAGGAGTCAGGTGGCACTGGCTCGTAATTAAATACTGAGTGCCAATGATACTCGAGATGACACGGCGAGTTATTGACGCCTTCCAAGACCAAGGATATTTTCTACGAGCGCCTAGAGAGAGAATATGACCGCTGCCCCGCCCATGATATTAAAATCGTTCCGGGGCGATTTTAATACGAAGATAGGGAAGGAAGACATTTTTGGTCCAACAGTGGGAAAGTGTAGCCTCCACGAGATAACGTTCAGTAATGGGTTGAGGGTGATAGATTTCGGCGAAAACATGGTAGTTTGTAGCACCAGATTTCAACATAAAAATATTCACAAAGCCACATGGCTGTCACCCGATCAAAACACGAGAAATCAAATTGATCGCGTTGTGATAGATGAATGACATTCATCCAGCGTGTTAGATGAACGATCGATCCGTGAAGCGAATATAGATTCGGATCATTACCTTGTTGCAGCAAAGGTTCGCACCCGTTTGAAGATGGCGAGGAGAGTACGATCTGACACTGCACGGAAGCTGGACATTGAAAGAAGGCAGCGGCATACTCTGCTCGACTGCCCCAACTGCTTGAGGAAAGCACTCCTTGTTCCGCTGTTATAATGGCGCATTGGCAAATCATTGGCCATTCCATGGAAAATGCCGCGAAATCCTTACTTGGGTACCACAAGCCTCCCCCAAGATATCCATGGTACGACCAAGAGTGTCGAGATGCTACTGAAGCCAAGAATAAGGCATTTGGAGCAACCCTGCAACCAGTAGCAACGCATAAGATAAAGGAGAGGTATCGGGAGAAAAGGAGAGAGGAGAAACGTCTATTCCGCAGAAAGAAAAAGGAAATGGAAAGACGTGAGTGTGAGTGAATTGAGATGTACAGGAGTCAGAATGAAGTCCGGAAATTTTACCAAAGAATTAAACATCAAACCGATGACTTTGGTGCAGGCACATCCACCTGCAGAGACAAAGAAGCAAATCTGGTAACTGACACAGACAACATGCTGAGGATATGGAAAGAACATTTTACCCAATTGCTAGTGTTCCGACGTTGGCGGTGAAGAGGATACCCCAGAACCAATCCCTGATGATGGTATGGAAGGTATACCTCCTACTCAGAATGAGGTCCATGTAGCAGTGACCGAACAACAAGGCAGCAGGAGCCGACGGGTTACCCGCTGAACTATTTAAGACCGGAGGCGTTACGATGATAAGGCGTATGCTTTAGCTTATCTGCTAAATCTGGCTAGAAGAACGCATACCCAATGATTGGAACCTCAGCATACCATGTCCCGTACACAAGAAAGGAGACAAGACGGAATGTGCCAACTACAGAGCAATAAGTCTCCTCCCCCATCGCATATAAGATACTCTCGAGCGTACTGTGTGAAAGATTAAAACCTAAAGTCAATGAGATAATTGGGCCCTGTTAATGCGACTTTAGACCTGGTAAATCCACCCTGGAACAGATATTCACACTAAGCCAAATCCTGGAAAAGACCCGAGAAGGACAAATCAACACCTACCACCTCTTTGTTGACTACAAAGCCGCCTTCAATACTCCTTTACGTTCAAAGGTATTTTAAGCCATGTCTGAGTTTGATATCCCTTCAAAAATGATCAGACTCTGCAGAATGACACTTGCTGATACGCGACCCTCAGTAAGAATAGGAAAGAATCTCTCCGAACCATTTAATACCAAACGAGGTTTCAGACAAGGAGACAGCCTATCGTGTGATCTTTTTAATAACCTGCTGGAGAAGAGTATACGAGATGCAGATGTGAGAGAGAACACATGCTACTCGCCTATGCCGATGACATCGATATCATAGGTCGGTCACCGGAAGTATTGGATTGCCCAAAAAGTAATTGCGGATTTTTTAAAAGAAAGTAAATGCATTTTTAATAAAACTTAGAATGAACTTTAATCAAATAAACTTTTTTTACACTTTTTTTCTAAAGCAAGCTAAAAGTAACAGCTGATAACTGACAGAAGAAAGAATGCAATTACAGAGTCACAAGCTGTGAAAAATATTGTCAACGCTGACTATATGAAAAATCCGTCTTATCTCCATTTACTTCTAGACCCATTCTCACTGCTCTCTTTCGATTCTTTCAAAGGCTGCAGTTGCCCAAAAAGTAATTGCGGATTTTTCATATAGTCGGCGTTGACAAATTTTTTCACAGCTTGTGACTCTGTAATTGCATTCTTTCTCCTGTCAGTTATCAGCTGTTACTTTTAGCTTGCTTTAGAAAAAAAGTGTAAAAAAGTATATTTGATTAAAGTTCGTTCTAAGTTTTATTAAAACTGCATTTACTTTCTTTTAAAAAAATCCGCAATTACTTTTTGGGCAACCCAATACAACGGCTGCGTTGGCTAGGTCATGTTGTCAGAATGGATGAAGAAGCTCCAGCAAAGACGACTTTTGAAGGCTCCAGCACGGTGGTACTCGCAAACCGGGAAGACCAAAAGCTCGATGGAAAGATCAAGTGGTGGGATACACCTCGAAACTTGGTGTCAGAGATTTAGAATGAGCGCAGAAGATCGAGGCGCTTGGAACGCTATTCAACGTTCGGCTAGTGGAACAAATATTCTGTCATAGCCAATTAAAGTAAAAAAGTAAGTAATGTCGTTGAGAGGTTGCCTTTGGTTGGTATTACCTACGGAGTGACAAGACTTTTCGTAGCTTACTTGCTATCATATCGTTGCCATTTTGCATTTACTCTCAAACAGAGTACAAGCTTCCAAACTGTCATCCTTTTTCAAAACTGCTCCATCATCCCATACCTATCATCTCCTGTCTAATAAGCAAACATTCTATGAATCCGTATTGATTCGTTTCAAATTGCAACCAAAGTCAAATTCCCCACACCATAACTAAGCCAAAATCTTAAGCCAATGAATAACCATTCTCGCGAACTGTCCTTACGACATTACACAAATTCTTGTGCACTTATCCCCCCAAAGTACATGGTGTTTTGTGATTTTTGTTGATTATTGCCATGTTTATGTTTTTTTTTTTTCTTTCCTATCTTTTTTTGTTTTATTTTGGCCCAAAACGTACAATAAACCGATGTTAAGCTACTGATAGGGCAGCCAATAACATGATCTGACAGCGATAGCCGACATTGCCCTGCACAAAGGCAACCCGACTTCAACAATTGGATACGCTCTGGCCTCAGAGGGACGGCCAAACAACCTGCCTTGCCCAGCCTTGTGCTGCATCTGCAAAGGTACTACAAGCGTAATAAACTCTATTTTAGCGACTATTAAGACCTGTTATCGCTGCTGCTGTTACTGCTGATGATGATGATGTTGTCGTTGTTGCTGGCGTGGTGGCTGGACAACAAAGTCACCGGCGGCTAGCAGACATTGAGGACGTAATACAATAGCAACATCAGTAGGACAAGTGCGCCAACAATGTTGCAACATCTTGTTGTACCGGTGTGGAGCATGAGCCACCATTTTTTTTTGACAGCAGCTAAAATAAAGTTGTCCTCTGGAGTGCACTGAACAAAAAAGAAACTAAAAAACCAGTAAGGAAAGGCAAATGTGAATATATTCATGGGAGCTATATATAAATCTGATCCGATTATGATAAAATTTTGCACACATATTGGGATATCACAAAAAGCACTTCGTGCCAAATTTTGTAAAGATCCGACCAAAATTGTGCCTTCTACAGCCTTTATAGGTCAAATCGGACGAAAGTTATATATGGGAGATATATCTAAATCTGAACCGATTTCAATAAAATTTTGCACATATATTGGGATGTCACACGAAACATTTCATGTCAAATTTGGTAGAGCTCGCACCTAAAATTGCGGCTCCTACAGCTTTAAAAGGGCATATCGGGTGAAAGATATATATAGGGGAGCTATATCTAAATCTGGACCGATTTCAGTAAAATTTTGCAAACATTTTGGGGCGTTAAAAAAAGTACTTCGTGGCAAATTTTGTAAGGATCGGACCAAAGTTGTGGCTTCTGCAGCCTTTAAAGACCATATCGGATGAAAGATATATATGGGAGCTATATCTAAATCTGGACCGATTTTTTTTCAAAATCAATAGTGTTCGTCCTTGGACCAAAAAAGACACTTATGCAAAATTTTGTGAAAATCGGACAAAAAATGCGACTTGTACCATGATATCAAGAATACATGGACAGACAGACAGACGGACGGACAGACGGACGGACGGACGGACGGACAGACGGACGGACAGACGGACGGACGGACGGACGGACGGACAGACGGACAGACGGACAGACGGACAGACGGACAGACGGACAGACAGACAGACAGACGGACAGACGGACAGACGGACAGACGGACAGACGGACAGACGGACAGACGGACGGACGGACAGACGGAAAGACGGACGGACGGACAGATGGACGGACATACGGACGGACACAAGGACGGACAGAAGGACGGACAGAAGGACGGACGGACAGAAGGACGGACGGACGGACGGACAGAAGGACGGACGGACGGACAGACGGACGGACAGACGGACGGACAGACGGACGGACAGAAGGACGGACAGACGGGCGGACAGACAGACGGACAGACGGACATAGCTAAATCGAATCAGGAAGTGATTCTAAGCCGATCCGTATACTTATCGATGGGTCTAGCTCTTCTCCTTCTTAGCGTTGCAAACAAATGCACAATACCCAGTACCACAGTGGTGGACCCTGCACCACCACTGTGGTACTGTGTATTGTTTTTGCAAAACAATAAAGCGCACCCAATGGAATTTATTAATAAAATACCCTTTCTTAACAAAAATTACCCTAAGAGTACAAAACTTACCCTGCAGTACTAAAACTACCCTTTCCACTAAGAAAAAGTACTGAAACTACACTTTCTATAAAGAAAAAGTACTAAAACTTCTTTTTCTATTAAATCAAGGGTACAAAGAAAGGGTACTAAAAGCACCCTTTCTGTTACGAAGAGTACCAAAAAAATAAAACTACCCTTTGCCAAAGAAACGGGTACTAAAACTACCCTTTGCCAAAGAAATGGGTGCTAAAACTACCCTTTGCCAAAGAAATGGGTGCTAAAACTACCCTTTGCCAAAGGACATGGAGCTAAAACTACCCATTGCCTAAGAAAAGTGTACTAATACAGCCCCCTGCCAAGGGAAAGGGTACTAAAACTACCTCTTTACAAAGGAAATGGTACTAAAACTATTCTTTGACAATGAAAAGGGTACTAAAAATACCCTTTGCCATAGGAAAGGGTACTTAAGCTGCCATTTGGGTATTAAAACTACCTCTTTACAAAGGAAATGGTGCTAAAACTATTCTTTGACAAAGGAAAGGGTACTAAAAGTACCCTTTGCCAAAGGAAAGGGCACTTCAACTACCATTTGCCAAAGGAATGGGTACTAAATATACCCTTTCCCAAAGAAAATAGTACTTAAACTTCCCTTTCTCAAAGAAAAGGGCACTGGAACTACCCTTTGCCAAAGGAAAGGGTACTACAACCACTTCTTTCCAAAGGAAAGGGTACAGCAACTACCAATTTCCGAAGAAAATTGTACTAAAACTATCCTCTGCCAAGGAAGAGGGTACCTTACCACCCTTTGTCAAAGGAAAGTGTACTAAAACTACCCTCTGCCAAAGGAAAGATTACCAATAATACCCTTTGCCAAACGACAGGGTACTAAAACTACCATTTGCCAAAGGAAAGGTTACTTTAACTACCATTTGCCAAAGAGAAATAGTACTAAACATACCCTTTGCCAAAATAGGGTACGCTACAAATTTTTCAAAGGAAAATGTACTATATATACTGTTTGCTAAAGAAAAGTGTCCTTAAACTCCCCTTTGCCAAAGAAAAGTGTACTGGAACTATTTTTTGCCCAAGGGAAGAGTACTTAAACTACCTTTTTCCAAAGGAAAGAGTACTAAAACTGCATACTACTAAGAAAATGTAACTAAAACTACTCTCTGCCAAAGAAAAGGGTACTGAAACTACCCTTTGCCTAAGGAAACGGTACTAAAATTACCCTTGACAAAGAAAAGGGTGCTAAAACTACCATTTGCCAAGGGCTAGGGTACTAAAACTTCCCTTTGCCAAAGAAAAGGGTACTGGAACTATCCTTTGCTAAAGGAAAGGATACTTAAACCATCATTTGACAAAGGAAAGGGTACTAAATACTCCTTTTGCCAGAGAAAAGGTACTAAAAATTCTCTTTGCCACAAAAGGGTAGTGCAACTACCCTTTTGCCAAAGGAAAAGGTACTGCAACTACTTCTTCCCCAAAGAAAAGGTTACTAAAACTTTCATTTGCCAAAATGGTACTTTAACCACCCTTTGATAAAGAAAAGGGTACTAAAAATACCGTTTGCCAAAGTGTACTAAAATTACCCTTTCTTAGTAGAAAGGACACTCAACCAACCCTTTCCATTGGAAGAGATTGCAAAAGGGAAGAGTACTAAAACTATCATTTGCGGAAGGGTACGTTAACCACCCTTTTCCAAAGGAAAGGGTACTAAAACTACCATTTGCCCTTTATCAAAAAAGGAGTACTCGAACTACCCTTTTCCAAAGAAAGGGGTACCAAAACTATACGTTCCCATAGAAAAGGGTACTGGAACTATACTTTGCTAAAGGAAAGGGTAGATAAACTATCATTTGACAAAGGAAAGGGTTTTAGTACCCTTTAAAAAGGGTACTAAATCTTCCCTTTACCAAAGAAAAGGGTACTGGAACTACCCTTTGTCAAAGAAAAGGGTACTAAAACTACTCTTTGCCGAAGACAAAGGTACTAGAACTATAATTTGACAAAGGAAAGGGTACTTAATGTACCCTTGCCAAAGGAAAGGGTACTAAATCTTCCCTTTGCCAAAAAAAGTGTACCGGAACTATCCTTGCCAAAGTAAAGGCTACTCAAACTACCCTTTTCCAAAGGCAAGGATACTTAAACTATTCGTTGCCAAAGAAAATGGTACTTTAACCAAAGGAAAGGAAAGGGTACTAAAACTACCCTCTGGCAAAGAAGAGGGTACTAAAAATATCCTTTGCCAAAGAAAAGATACTTAAATTACCTTTCCAAAGGAAAAGGTACTAAAAGTACTCTTTGCCAAAGGAAAAGGTACTAAAAGTACCCTTTTCCAAATGAAAAGGAAAGGGTTTTAGTACCCTTTAAAAAGGGTACTAAATCTTCCCTTTACCAAAGAAAAGGGTACTGGAACTACCCTTTGTCAAAGAAAAGGGTACTAAAACTACTCTTTGCCGAAGACAAAGGTACTAGAACTATAATTTGACAAAGGAAAGGGTACTTAATGTACCCTTGCCAAAGGAAAGGGTACTAAATCTTCCCTTTGCCAAAAAAAGTGTACCGGAACTATCCTTGCCAAAGTAAAGGCTACTCAAACTACCCTTTTCCAAAGGCAAGGATACTTAAACTATTCGTTGCCAAAGAAAATGGTACTTTAACCAAAGGAAAGGAAAGGGTACTAAAACTACCCTCTGGCAAAGAAGAGGGTACTAAAAATATCCTTTGCCAAAGAAAAGATACTTAAATTACCTTTCCAAAGGAAAAGGTACTAAAAGTACTCTTTGCCAAAGGAAAAGGTACTAAAAGTACCCTTTTCCAAATGAAAAGGTACTAAAAGTACTCTTTGCCAAAGGAAAAGGTACTAAAAGTACCCTTTGCCAAAGGAAAAAGGTACTAAAAGTACTCTTTGCCAAAGGAAAAGGTACTAAAAGCACCCTTTGCCAAAGGAAAAGGTACTAAAAGTACCCTTTGCCAAAGGAAAAGGTACTAAAAGTACCCTTTTCCAAAGGAAAAGGTACTAAAAGTACCCTTTGTCAAAGGAAAAGATACCAAAAGTACACTTTGCCAAGGGAAAAGGTACTAAAAGTACCCTTTGCCAAAAAAAAAGGTACTAAAAGTACCATTTGCCAAAAGAAAGGTACCTTGGTACCTTTTGCCAAAGAAAATGTTACTAGAACTACCGTTTTCCAAAGGAAAGGGTACTAGAACTACCGTTTTCCAAAGAAAAGGGTACTTAGTAGATAGGGCACTCAACCAAACCTTTCCTATTAGAGAGAGTGTGCCAAAGGGAAGGGTACTAACCCTACCATTTGCGAAAGGAAAGTTAACTTAAACTACCCTTTGCTACAGAAAAGGGTACTGAAATTACTCTTTGCCAAAGAAAAGGGTACTAAAACTTCCCTTTGCGAAAGAAAGGGGTACTTAAACTTCCCTTTGGCAAAGTAAAGGGTACTCAAATTCCAAATTCCATTCAAAGGCAGCATAATTACCCTTTTCCAAAAAAACTTCCGCTTCTTTGAGTAAAAGAACCAAATTTGACCTTTCCTTTGGGAAAAAAAAGAAGCATAAAAACTTTCCTTTGTTAGGGGAAAAGAAACTATCCTTTCATTTGGCAAGCCACCTACTTCCACCCTCTCCAATAATATTTTCTTTAAAGACAAAGTTTTCATGATTTTTCCTCTAAACTACAAAAATTTTCTCAGTGTCTTGCTCATCTCTTTATGCTTCTTTTCAATGCATTGCTGTGCCTTGGCGATATTTCAGACGATTTTCAAGGACATTAAAGTCCACAAAATAAAAAAAAGTAAGGCATGTTATTTGCAGTCATTATTGAAAATTGCTCTCTGTTGTTGCAACAAAACAATTTCACAACATTGTACGTGGCCTTTGGAGAGATGTGGATCCATAGATAGACTCCATAATGGTTTTCGTTAATCAGATGATTCTGTGGCGTTGAACATGACGACAACGACGACGACGATGATGACGACCACTAACCATTATTATCGCAGTCAGTCACAAGTATTCAAAGGATTCTTCCACTTTCCATAAGGCAACAAATATTTGCCATTTGCATTTACTGTGGTTTATTTGGTATTTGCCTTGTTTTGTGGTCAAGAAGATGTTCAGATTATGTGTTTGAATGCCTTAGAACAATTATTTGGAAGAAACACTTGGATGTAGAAACTTTGTTGCCTCGTAGAAGGCAAGGGCATGTAGACCAGCATATTTTGATAAACCAAGAACAAGGTGAAGGTATCAAGGGGCACTGGAATACAGAAAATCACAGAATCTACAGGAAACTTTGTCAATATCTCAATCGAAAGCACAAGCATTTGTAACTTAACCCTTTCTCCATCCCTGCTAAGTGAATTGAAATCATCTGTTCAAATTATATGTCGTCATTTTATTTTGATATAATTTTTAAAAACATTTGTCATGTTGTGAACATTCATAAATAAATGATTGATGGAAATTATGGCAACTTATCATGCATTCCGTATTCGTATCAAATCCATTTTACATTTTTCATATTTCTTTTTAATTCGAAAATGAACAAATCAATTAGCTTAAATGCTGTCCGCTTATTCATTGAATTTGTGTCCCCATACTCTCGCCTATACTCTGAACCTGCGCCTCATTCCTGAATATGTAGTGTTATTACTAAATAATATACGCCGAAACTATTTATCATGCATTATTAAAAAAAAAAATTATCAAAGTCACTGAATGACAGTAAATATGGCGCTATAAATAGGATTATATTTTGGAAATTTAATACTAATGGATGCTGTAAAATTTTTCAAGGTATTGTACATGTCACGGTTGTTAGAAGTCAAAAGTGAAAACACAACGTGCATAATTTAACTCATAACCGATAATTTAACTAATATCGAATAATAAATGCTCCCTCTAGGTGCTGAAGAAGGCTAACGACCGCTTTACACTATACTTGACAAGGTTCTTGAATATCAAAACGAAATACTGCCTAGTCGGGTAATATTTGCACACCCTAGAGGCTCAAGAAGTTCAAGTAATTTAAATATTCTTTCACTAAGAAAAAAATATTGAAACTACCAACTCTCAAAAAAAAAGTATTGCAACTATAATTTCCCAAAGGGAAAGGTACTAAAATTAACCTTTCCCACAAAACTACACATTCCCCAATCCCATGGCAGACGATTCTACGTACCAGATTGACCCGATGGAGTTCTTCATCGGTAAGGGCTGCCACTTCCGAGTACAACACACTGCTACAACAACAACAACTGTTTCCCAAAGGAAAAATAAATAAAAATACCATTTCACAAAGGAAAAGGTCCTGAGGGCACAACTTCAATTTACCAAAGGAAAAGGTACTAAAACTACACATTCAAAAAGGAAAAGGTACTAAAATACCATTTCATTAAGAAAAAGGTACTAAAATGATAATAAAATTACCCTCTCCCAAAGGAAAGGGTATTAAAACTACCTTTTCCCAAGGAAAGTATACTAACTTCTACAAAGAAAGAATACTTATACTACCTGTACCAAAGCAAAGGGTACTAAAACTACCTTCTCCAAAGAAAAAGGTACTAACCCATCCCAAAAGGAAAGGTACAAAAAATATTAATTCTTAAAGAAAAAAGGTACTATAACTACAATATGCCAAAAGAAAGGGCAATAAAACGACCCTCTCCCAAAAAAAAAAATCAAAAACTAAACTTTTCTAAAGGAAAGAGTAAAAAAACTACACTTCATTAGGGAAAGGGTACCACAACTACAGTTTCCTAACGAAAAGCGTACCAAAACTTCTGTTTCCCATAGGAAAAGGCAATAAAAAATACCCTTTCCCAAAGGAAAGAGTACCAAAACTACTCTTTCCCAAAAGAAAGGGTACTAAAACTACCCTTCCCAAAGGAAAGTGTAATAAAACAAACCTTTCTCAAAAAAAGGGTAAGAAAACTACCCTTTCCCAAAGGGAAGGCTACTTAAACTACCCAATCCCAAAGGAAAGGGTACTAATACAATACTTTCCCGAAGGAAAGGGTACAAAAACTAACATTTCCAAAAGAAAAGGGCACTAAAACTATTCTTTCTCAACGGAAAGGATACTCAAACTACCCTTTCTTAAAGAAAAAGGTAATAAAATCACTCTTTCCCAAAAAAAGGTACTCAAACTACCCTTTCCCAAAGAAAAGGGTAATAAAACTACCCTTTCCCAAAGGAAAGGGTAATAAAAATCCCCTTTCCAAAGGAAAGGGTACTCAGACTACCCAATCCCAAAGGAAATTGTACTAATACTACCCTTTCCCGAAGGAAAGGGTACTAATACTACTCTCTTCCAAAGAAAAGAGTACTAAAATTATCCTTTCTCAAAGGAAAGGGTAATAAAACAACACATTCCCAAAGAAAAGGGTACTATAACTACCCTTTCCCAAAGGAAAGAGTACTAAAACTACCCTAGTACGAGAGAGTACTAAAACGTTTCCAAAAAAGGTACTTAAACTTCCCTTTCCCAAAGGAACTGTTGCTAAAACTACAACTACCCAAAGGAAAAGGTACAAAACTACCCTTTCCCAAAGGAAAGGGTACTTCAACTACCCTTTTCCTAAAAAAAGGTACTAAAACTACCCTTTCCCAAAGAAAAGGGTACTAAAACTATCATTTGTCAAAGGAAAGGTTACTAAACTATCCTTTCCAAAAAAAGGTACTATAACTACCCTTTTCCAGAAGAAAGGATACAAACACTACCCTTTTCCAAAAGAAAGGGTACTAAAACTACCCCTTCCCAAAAGAAAGGGTACTTGAACTACCCTTCTGAAAGGAAAAGGAACTAAAACTACTCTTTACTAAAGAAAAGGGTACTAAAACTATACTTTTCGTTGAAGGAGAGCATAAAAACTAACCCTTTTCAAAGAAAAATGTACTAAAGCTACCCTTTCCACAAAAAGGGTACTAAAACTAACCTTTCCCAAAAGAAAATGTACTTATACTACCCTTTCCCAAAGGAAAGGGTACTAAAACTACTCTAGTACGAGATAGTACTAAAACTTTCCCAAAAAACACTAAAATTTCCATTTCCCAAAGGAACGGGTACTAAAACAACCCTTTCCCAAATAAAAGGGTACTAAAACTACCCTTTCCCAAAGGAAAGGGTACTAAACCTACCCAAAGGAAAGAGTACAAAACTACCCTTTCCCAAAGGAAAGGGTACTAATAGTAATAAAACAAACCTTTCTCAAAGAAAGGGCAAGAAAACTACCCTTCCCCAAAGGGAAGGGTACTTAAACTACCCATTCCCAAAGGTAAGGGTACTAATACTACCCTTTCCCGAAGAAAAGGGTACTAAAACTACCATATTCCAAAGAAAAGGGTACTAAAACTATTCTTTTTCAAAGGAAAGGGTACTCAAACGACCCTATCGCAAAGGAAATAGTATTCCTACTACCCATTCCCAAAGGAAAGGGTACGAAAACTAATCTTTCACAAAAGAAAGGGTACTAAAACCAATCTTTCCCGAAGAGAAAGTTAATAAAACTACTCTTTTCTAAAAAAAAGGTACAAAACTACCCTTTCCCAAAGTAAAGGGTAATAAAACTAACCTTGCCCAAAGGAAAGGGTTATAAAACTACTCTTTTCCCAAAGGAAAGGGTACTCAAACTACCCATTCCCAAAGGAAAGAGTACTAATACTACCCTTTCCCGAAGGAAAGGATACTAAAACTACCCTCTTCCAAAGAAAAGGGTACTAAAACAATCCTTTCTCAAAGGAAAGGGTAATAAAACTACACATTCCCAAAGAAAGGGTAGTAAAACTACCCTTTCCTATAGGCAAGGATTCTAAATCTAGTTTTTCCCAAGGAAAAGGGTTCGAAAACCACACTTCCCAAAGGAAACGGTACTAAAATTACCCTCTACCAAAGGAAACTTTCGCAAAGAAAAGGGTACTAAAACTACCCTTTCCCAAAAGAAGGGGTACTAAAACTACCCCTTCCCTTCAGTTTCCCATAGGAAAGGGCAATAAAAATACCCTTTCCCAAAGGAAAGAGTACCAAAACTACTCTTTCCCAAAAGAAAGGCTACTAAAACTAACCTTTCCAAAAGGAAAGGGTACTAAAACAACCCTTTTCCTATAAATGGGTACTAAAACAAACTTTTTTCAAAGAAAGGGTCTATTCTCGAAGGAATGGAAATTAAAACTACTCTTTCCCGAAGAAAAGGCTACAAAACCTACCCCTTCTTAACGGAAAGGGAGCTTAACTTACCCCTTATCAATGGAAAGGGTACCAAAATTACCATTTTCGTTGGAAGAGAGTACTAAGACTACCATTTTTCAAAGGTAAATGTACTAAAACTATCCTTTCCCAAAGAAAAGGGTACTAAAACTACCCTTTACCAAAGGAAATGATAATAAAACTATCCTTTCACACAAAAAGGGTACTAAAACTACTCTTTCCCAAAGAAAGGGTACTAAAACTACCCCTTCCCAAAAGAAAGGGTACTAAAACTACCCTTACCCAAAAACAAGGGTACTAAAACTACCCCTACCCAAAAGAAAGGGTACTAAAACTACCACTTTTCAACGAAAAATGTACTAAAACTATCCTTCCCAAAGGAAAGGGAACTAAAGCTACCCCTTCCCAAAAGAAAGGGTACTAAAACTACCCTTTCCCAAAAAAGGTACTAAAACTACCCTTTACCAAAGAAGAGAGTACTAAAACTACCATTTTTCAAAGGAAAATGTACTAAAACTAACCTTTCCCAGAGGAGAGGATACTAAAACTACCTTTCCAAAAGGAGAGGATACTAAAACTACCTTTCCAAAAGGAAAGGGTACTAAAATTACTCTTTCCCAAAGGAAAATGGTTACTAAATAAAACTAACCTTAACCAAAGGAAAGGGTAATAAAACTATCCTTTCACAAAAAAAGGGTACAGAAACAACTCTTTCCCATAAGAAAGTGTACTAAAAGTACCCCCTCACAAAAGAAAGGGTACTAAAGCTACCCTTTCCCAAAAAAAGGTACTAAAACTACCCTCTCCCAAAGAAAAGAGTACTAAAACTACCATTTTTCAAAGGAAAATGTACTAAAACTACCCTTTTCCAAAGGAAAGGGTAATAAATCTACCCTTTCCTAATAGAAAGGGTACTAAAACTACAGTTTCCCAAAGGAAAGGGTACTAAAATTACACCTTCACAAAGGAAAGGGTACTAAAATAACCCTTTCCCAAAGGAAACTTTCGCAAAGGAAAGGGTACTAAAACTACCCTTTCCCAAAAGAAGGGGTACTAAAACTACTCTTTCCTAAATGAACGTGTACTAAAACTTCCCAATGGAAAAGGTACTAAAACTACACTTTCCTAAAGGAAAGGGTACTAAATCTACCCTTTCGCAAAGGAAAGGGTATTAAAACTCCCCTTTCCCAAAGGAAATAGTATTAAAACCACCCTTTCCCAAATTAAAGTGTTAAATTACCATTTCGCAAAAGAAAAATGTACTAGAACTATCTTTAATCAAAGAAACTATTTACTAGATCTACTCTTTTCCGAAAGCAAAAACGTACTAAAGCTAGCCTTTTCCAAAAACAATGGTAATAAAACTCTCCTTTTCCTGAGAACAAGGTACTAGAACCACCCTTTCCCAAAGGAGAAGCTACTTTCCCAAAGGAAAAGCTCCTTAAACTACCTTTTCCGAAAGTAAAAAGGTACTAAAACTACCTGTTGCTGCGGGATAATCCATAAGTGTTTTTTAGCACTAATAAACGGGTTTTAGCACTAACCTTTCCTTTGGCAAAAGTTTATAGAACTACCTTTTCTTTTGGATTTTAAAAATACCCTTTTTTGTGAAAATGTTTTTGAATTGTCCTCTTCTTTGGGAAGTGGTTCTAAAGCTACCTTTTCTTTTCAAATTGCAAGTTTTGCCCATAAACATTCCACTAAGGAACAGGGGCAAATTTCTCATATATCAATGAGTGCAGTCCTCTGCGCTACGGTGACCGCCACCTTTTTTTCGGAAATGTTTTTACAGTTACCTTTTCTTTGGGAAGGGGTTTCAAAACTGTTCTTTCCTTTGGGTACTAAAACTACCCTTTCTCTTAGGGAAGGTTACCAAAACTATCTTTTCCTCTGGGAAAGGGTGGTAAAACTGCCCTTTTTTGAAAGAGTTCATAAAACTACCTTTTCGTTTGGTATTTACATACAACTTTAAATCCGTAGAGTAGACAGTTGATTTTATCTTGAATGTTGCTCCTTAGTAGTCTTAAGAAAAAACCTTACCCCTTGTCTTCTCATTTTAAATTCTTTCGTCTGTTTTAGTATTTCTTTGTTGCTAATCAATTGCCTCGTTCGATTATTTATCATCCATCATTGCATTTTTTAACAGCTACAACAATTGTCCTTAACATATCCATAATATTTGCTTTACCACCCTTCAACTTCATCTACATTAAAGTCTTCCGCCCTCCAAGGCATCCCCCTCCAACAATGCGCAGCTTATTATTGAAAGGAACATAATTAACAAAATTAACCTGCCAAAGCAAAACAAGTGGCTCTCCAATATTTGTAAGCAGCAGGATGTAAAGGAATTTCGCGCAAGACACCATGACAGTCATACGCTGTGGAGTACCCTTCAAGTGTGTAAATGATGAAGTGCACCCAATTAAAGTTATAAATGGATGAATGTTCAACGTGAGGAGGACGATGTTTCATCTTCTTCTACCTTCTTGCATACAATGCCGCCATTCAATGCGATTGATTAACGATCATCAGTCAGAGTAAATATGAACAGGAGGGCGTGTGTGTGTGTGTGTGTCTGTGTGTATGGCACTTACCACGACAGACTCGGCATTAAGTGAACAAAATTGAATTCGTAGAGAAATGAAAATCATGGAGAGCACGTCAATGAATTTCAAGTAATCGAAATAATTTGCTGGATGTAGGAAATTTCCTTAATGTGTCTTTGAGTTCAACTTGAAAAATGAGTTTAAAATTTATGATGTATATGCATGGTTCATTGCAGGGGATTTGTTGTTAAAGGGGATTGATGTTAAAGGCTTGTAAGGACTTGTTAAAGCGCTTGGAGAATTACTCCGATTTATTAATGCGTTTAGTCAAAGACCCATATTGAAAACATCAGGCCTTGGTGCATTTAAGAAGCCAACCCGAGTGGCCGAATTACATGAGAGCTCAATGTAATTATGGAAGAAGTCGGTTCATTATTACATATAGACCCATATAAAAAGTAAGCAACTTAATTTTTATATTTGTCAGAAAACGATTTCATAATACAAAATGGTTTCTATTGTAAAATTAATCGAAAATTGCTAAATTAATGTTGATGTTCTTGAAAAAAACTTGAAAAATTCTATTTTCATTAATGCCATTGAATTCTTTATGTTTTTATATTCTTTGCAAAATTTTTTAATCATAATGACCACCAGAAAAACTTTTTCTATATAATTTATGTAAATTCTCCCATTTATCAACCACAAAAAAGGGAAAACCACAACTTATGCTGTAACAAACGCATTTAAACACATCAGAATATGATCAACATTGGGCTAGCAACTGATTTAGATGAGCGCATTTTCCACTCCTACACTGAGACTTGGCCATACTACCACCATAATTATGCATTTGTCATTTTTATGCGAAGCGACATTTTGATTGTGGCTTATGGCTCCGACTCTTTTCCACAACTGCCTTTTAACACATAATAGGATGTTTTTTGCCGTAGATGGATTTGCATTGTTTTATTATGCAAATTACTTGCTGAAATTGTCTATACCAGGAAAAAAGAGAGGATAAATTCCCACCATTATGTGTAACATGGATTTCAGTGATAGGCTAGGTGTTATGGCATATGGAATCTCAAAATCCAAATGAAACCCACATGGAAGATGACGAGATGTAACATATCAAAGAGAAGATGAATACGATAAGGGCAATATCGTAAAAAATTTTAACTAAACAAGTTATAGTCCGATTCGGACCATAAAAAAATGCTGAACATGAGAGAAGCCGTTGTACAAAATTTCTGCCAAATCGGATGAGAATTGCGCCCTCTAGAGGCTGAAGAAGTCAAGATCCCGGATCGGTTTATATGGCAGCTAAATCTGGTTATGTACCGATTTGGACCATACTTAACACAGTTATTGAAAGTCAGAACAATACACCTCATGCAAAATTTCAGCCCAATCGGATGAGAATTGCATCCTCTAGAGGCTCAAGAAGTCAAGACCCAAGATCGGCTTATATGGCAGCTATATCAAAACATGGGCCGATATAAACCATACTTCGCATAGTTGTTGGATGTGACATTAAAACACTATGTGCAAAATATCAGGCAAATTGGATGAGAATAGCGCCCCCTAGAGGCTCAAGAAGTCAAGACCCAAGATCGGTTTATGTGGGAGCTATATCAAAATATGGACCGATTAAAACCATACTTAGCGTAGTTATTGGATGTGATATCAAAATACTATGTGCAAAATTTCAGCCCAATCGGATGAGAATTGCGCCCTCTAGAGGCTCAAGAAGTCAAGACCCAAGATCGG
Organism: Stomoxys calcitrans; assembly: GCF_963082655.1. NCBI lineage: Eukaryota > Metazoa > Arthropoda > Insecta > Diptera > Muscidae > Stomoxys > Stomoxys calcitrans. The sequence goes on along the minus strand of NC_081554.1, from coordinate 14,781,019 downwards.
TTTATATGGCAGCTATATCAAAACATGGACCGATTAAAACCATACTTAGCGTAGTTATTGGATGTGATATCAAAACACTACTTGCAAAATTTCAATTAAATCGGATAGGAATTTCGCCCTCTAGAGGCTCAAGAAGTCAAGACCCAAGATCGGTTTATATGGCAGCTATATCAAAACATGGACCGAGTTGAACCATACTTAGCACAGTTGTTGGAAGTGTGCCAAAACACCGCGTGCAAAATTTCAGTTAAATTGGATGAGAATTGCGGCCTTTAGGGGCTCAAAAAGTCAAGACCCAAGATCGGTTTATATGGCAGCTATATCAAAATATGAACCGATTTGGTCCATTTACAATTCCAAACAAACTGGTAAAAAGTATTGTGCAAAATTTCAAGCGGCTAGCTTTACTCCTTCGAAAGATAGCGTGCTTTCGACAGACAGACGGACGGACGGACAGAGGGACGGACGAACGGACAGAGGGACGGACATGGCTAGATCGACTTAAAATGACACGACGATCAAGAATATTTATACTTTATGGGGTCTCGGACGCATATTTCGAAGTGTTACACACAGAATGACGAAATTAGTATACCCCCGTCCTATGGTGGAGGGTATAAAAATAAAATAAAACAAAATAATAATATAAAATAAAATCAAAACAATAAAAAATAAAATAAAATATAAATAAAATAAAATAAAATAAAATAAAATAAAATAAAATAAAATAAAATAAAATAAAATAAAATAAAATAAAATAAAATAAAATAAAATAAAATAAAATAAAATAAAATAAAATAAAATAAAATAAAATAAAATAAAATAAAATAAAATAAAATAAAATAAAATAAAATAAAATAAAATAAAATAAAATAAAAGAAAAAAAATAAAATAAAATAAAAGAAAAAAAATAAAATAAAATAAAAGAAAAAAAAAAAAAATAAAATAAAATAAAAGAAAAAAAAATAAAATAAAATAAAATAAAATGAAGTGAAGTGAAATTAAGTGAAATTAAGTGAAATGAAGTGAAATGGAATGGAATGGAATGGAATGGAATGAAATGGAATGGAATGGAATGGAATGAAATGGAATGGAATGGAATGGAATGGAATGGAATGGAATGGAATGGAATGAAATGAAATGAAATGAAATGAAATGAAATGAAATGAAATGAAATGAAATGAAATGAAATGAAATGAAATGAAATGGAATGGAATGAAATGAAATGAATTGAAATAAAATGGAATGAAATGAAGTGAAATGAAATGAAATGGAATAAAATGAAATGGAATGGACTGGAATGGAATGAAATGGAATGAAATGAATTGAAATGAAATAGAATGAAATAGAATGAAATGGAATGAAATGAAATAAAATAAAATAAATCAAAATAAGATAAAAAAAAAAATAAGACTATACTATTTCAGTCAATCTAGAGCTGCTTATTTGTCGCTTCACATTTTGCTAATCTAATATTTACACCCCAATTTACTCAGGATTCCTCTCGAAAATCCACTGATAAATGGGATAGTTCCAATTATATTTTCTCCTTTTTCTGTTTTTAATGGCAACAAATCTGCATTGGAAGTTCCATAATCATCGAGCAACAGTTCAATTTACTTCATTTCAGTTTTTTTTGTTTTAAGTTTTTTGTATTTGTATTTTCACTCTGGAAGCTCTTAACTGATGTTTAACATCCATGGAGTTCCAAAAACAAAGGCGAGCACAGCATTAAAACGAACATAAAAACATTAACATTTTCAATGAATGGAAAAATGTACAGCGAAGAGAAAAGTTGCAGAAGCTTTTGACAAATTTATGCATAACAACAATAAACTTAAGTTAATGTGAGAGGGAGTGACAGGGCAATAGATTTGAGACTGAAAGTAGGGAAAGTGGTAAGAGGTAAATAAAAGGCCTTATGCTGCTAGGGCCGGTAAATATTGTAAAAATCTGCTTTTTGAGTTTGATGTATGGGTATTTGGTTAAACAAGCAAGATAGTACTTGGAGTATTCTATGTTTATATCAACTGCAAGAGCAAATGGCAAGTGACCACGATTCATTAAATGGCAAAAACCCCTTGGGTCGATAAATATGGTGCAGAGCTGATTAATGGTTTTTCAAAATAGGGACATGTTGTAACAGACAAGGTAATACTTGGAGTGTTCATTTTATGTATTTATGTAGGTGGTGAATATGGATGTAAATGAACCCAAGTTGTAAAATAAATGGGAAAATATTTGAGATTGTATTAGGAAAATCACATCTGGAAAATGGAAGATGATGAGGAGTCATCTAAAAGGGGTATTCGGATCTTAAGGGTAGACCAACCATTAAGCACCATCTTTACACCTTAAGCACCGACTACTTGGCCTATTTTTCGTCACAAATTCTGCTATCGTAATAAAATGTTTTATAACTATTTTTTTTAAATCCTTTTGCTTTATTATAGTTCTACGTCATACATTAAGGAGGCCATCTCAGCGCAGAGGTTACCATGTCCACCTATGACGCTGGACGCTTAGATTCGAATCCTGGCAAGAACATCAGAAAATATTTTCAGTGGTGGTTATGTCATTCTAATAATACTGGCTTCATTTCTGAGATGTTACGCCATGTAGAAATTTCCCCCAAAGAGGCGTCACATTACGGCAAGCCGTTCAGACTCGGCTATAAGAAGGAGGTCTTTTATTATTGAGCTAAAACTTGCATTGGGCAGCACTCATTGATATGTGAGAAGTTTGCTCCTGTTCCTTAATGAAATGTTCATGGGCAAATTAGCATTTGCGACATACCTTACAGTTGGACAAACCTTTTGCAATCCTAAGCTATGACGGAATAATGGAGAAGAAACACAACTCAACTTGGTACCTGTAATTGTTGACTTAGGTGCCAAAGTCTTTAACAAGGGTAGCTACTTTCATTTAGTAAACTAAACATTTTATAATTGTGGCGCCCATCTTTAGGCCTTTCAAAACCCTCTAAACATGCTCCCCACCCACCATCGGGTTTAAAATTAAATGTTTCATTGTATAAGTGTGAGAAAATGTGCCATTATGTTGCTAGCACAAGCTGACGATGTTCCTTGACGGGTTGATAGTTGAGTCGTTGGCCTGGTTGATAGGGTGTCACTAGGTGATATTTAAATGACGGTGATAAAACATTGTTGCCATAGCACAGAGATGAAGGCTTCAGTTGCTGATCGCTGCTATGTTAGCAATGCATGTTGTAAAGCAACAAAAACATACAGCACACATAATATCATTATGAAATGTTGTTTAGTTTTCCATTTTTGGTTGTTGTTTAAAGTTTCCACTAGTAATGCAGTTGACTTTTGTCCCAGAGACGCTTTATTTTCTTTTATTTTCCTTTTTAGCTGAGTACAAATTAAAACGCAGAGAGCAGATGGGGCAATCACTGTCTTTTAATTAATTTTATAGTGAATTTCAGTACAGAAATTTGGTTTCTGTAGGAAGAAATGACTGTAGGAAGAAATAAAGAAACCTACAGAAGTTGAAATTAAAACTGTAAGGAACGATAATTGGCTATCACAAAATTTAGAAATTTATGTTTTTCCATTAAAATAAAATAAAATAAAATAAAATAAAATAAAATAAAATAAAATAAAATAAAATAAAATAAAATAAAATAAAATAAAATAAAATAAAATAAAATAAAATAAAATAAAATAAAATAAAATAAAATAAAATAAAATAAAATAAAATAAAATAAAATACAAAAAAATAAAATAAAATAAAATAAAATAAAATAAAATAAAATAAAATAAAATAAAATAAAATAAAATAAAATAAAATAAAATAAAATAAAATAAAATAAAATAAAATAAAATAAAATAAAATAAAATAAAATAGAATAAAATAAAATAAAATAAAATAAAATAAAAAAAATAAAATAAAATAAATTAAAATAAAAAAAAAAAAAATAAAATAAAAAAGAATAAAATAAAATAAAAAAAAAATAAAATAAAATAAAATAAAACAAAACAAAATAAAATAAATAAAAATAAAATAAATAAAAATAAAATAAAATAAAAAAATATAAAAAAATAAAAATAAAATAATTAAAAAAACAAGTAAGAGCGTGATTCGGCCGGACCGAATCTTATATACCCTCCACCATGGATCGCATTTGTCGAGTTCTATGCGCGATATCTCTTTTAAGGCAAACAAAGAATATTAAATAAGAACTGTTATGCTATTGGAGCTACATTAAGTTATATATAAAATAAAATAAAATAAAATAAAATAAAATAAAATAAAATAAAATAAAATAAAATAAAATAAAATAAAATAAAATAAAATAAAATAAAATAAAATAAAATAAAATAAAATAAAATAAAATAAAATAAAATAAAATAAAATAAAATAAAATAAAATAAAATAAAATAAAATAAAATAAAATAAAATAAAATAAAATAAAATAAAATAAAAAAATAAATTAAAATAAAATAAAATAAATTGTAAAATAAAATAAAATGTTAAATAAAATAAAATAAAAATGAAAAAAAAATTAAATAAAAAAAAAATAAAATAAATTAAAATAAAATAAAATAAAATAAAATAAAATAAAATAAAATAAAATAAAATAAAATAAAATAAAATAAAATAAAATAAAATAAAATAAAATAAAATAAAATAAAATAAAATAAAATAAAATAAAATAAAATAAAATAAAATAAAATAAAATATAATAAAAAAAATAAAATAAAATAAAATAAAAAAAAAATAAAATAAAATAAAATAAAAAAAATAAAATAAAAAAGAATAAAATAAAATAAAATAATATAAAATAAAATAAAACAAAATAAAATAAATAAAAATAAAATAAAATAAAAAAAAATAAAATAAAAATAAAATAATTAAAAAACAAGTAAGAGCGTGATTCGGCCGGGCCGAATCTTATATACCCTCCACCATGGATCGCATTTGTCGAGTTCTATGCGCGATATCTCTTTACAGGCAAACAAAGAATATTTAATAACAACTGTTATGCTATTGGAGCTACATTAACTTATAGTCCGATTCGGACCATAAATGAATGCTGAACATTGTAGAAGTCATTGTGTAATATTTCAGTTCATTCGGATAAGAATTGCGCCTTGTAGGGGCTCAAGAAGCAAAATCCAGAGATAGGTTTAAATGGGAGCTATATCAAGCTATTGATCGATTCAGACCATATTGAACACGTATGTTAAAGGTCATGAAAGAAGCCGTTGTACAAAATTTCTGACAAATCGGATGAGAATTGCGCCCTCTAGAGGCTGAAAAAGTCATGATCCCAGATCGATTTATATGGCAGCTATATCAGGTTATGTACCGATTTGCCCCATACTTAGCATAGTTATTGGAAGTCGTAACAAAACACCTCATGCAAAATTTCAGTCAAATTGGACGAGAACCAATTTCAACCATACTTAAGAACCAATAAGAACCATACTTAAGAACCAATTTCAACCATACTTAACACAGTTGTTGGAAATCACAACAAAACACCTCACGCAAAATTTCAGGCAAATTGGATAAGCATTGCGCCCTCTAGTGACTAAAGAAGTCAAGATTCAAAATCGGTTTATATGGCAGCAATATCAGGTTATGGACTGATTTAAACCATATTTGATGGAAGTTGATGGAAGTCATGACGAATCACCTGATTCAAAATTTCAGCCAAATCGGAGAGGAATTGCGCCCTCTAGAGGCTCAAGAAGTCAAGTCCCCAGATCGGTTTATACGGCAGCTATATCAGGTTATGGACGGATTTGAACCTAACTAATCACAGTTATGGGAAGTCATAGCGAAACACATCGTGCAAAATTTCGTTGTATTTGGATTAGAAATGCGCCCTCCTGAGGCTCAAGAAGTCAAGATCCAAGATCGGTTTATATGGCAGCTATATCAGGTTATGGACCGATTTGAACCATCCTTAACATAGTTATTGGAGGGAATACCAAAACACAACGTGCAAGATTTCAGACAAATCGAACGAGAATTGCGGCCTTGAGAGGCTCAAGAAGTCAAGACCCAAGATCGGTTTATATGGCAGCTATATCAAAACATGGACCGATATGGCCCATTTACAATCCCAATCGACCTATACTGACAAAAACTATTTGTGTAAAATTTCAAGCGTCTAGCTTTACTCCTTCGAAAGTTTGCGGGTTTTCGACGGACGGGCGGACTAACGGACCGACATGGCTAGATCGACATAAAATGTCATGACAATCAAGAATATATATACTTTATGGAGTCTGAGACGAATATTTCGAGGAGTTACAAACAGAATGACTAAACTAGTATACCCCCATCCTTTGGTGGAGGGTATAAAAACAGATCTCGGATATTGGTAATGCGATTTGTTCGAAATTTTTTTGCACTCTTACAGTCACCTAAAACAAAACATGGTTTCTATTGCTCGGGTTGGGTGCCTCGAGGGCCACGCAAAACCCGGCAAATGGATATATATAGCCCAATAGTCCGATCCTGGCAATACCCGGGACGAATGTTGAAGGGCCCAACTGAACTCACTGTGCTAACTTGGGGCGAAATCAGCTAATAAATTTTCTTGTTTTTGGGCCTAAAACCTTAAATCTGGAGATCGGTTTATATAGCAGCTATATCCAAATTTGGACCGATCTGGGCCGCATTGAACAGGGATGTCGGGGAGACTTACCTAACTCGTTGTACCAAATTTCTGCGATATCGGAAAATAAATACGCCTTTTGTCGGTCTAAAATATTAAATCGAAAGATCTGTCTATATGGAAGCTATATCCAAATTTGTACCGATCAGGGCACAATTGAACAAGGATGTCGAGGTGCCTAACATAACTTACAGTCCCAAATTTCAGCGAAATCGGAATCGATTTATTCGGAGTTCTGATGGTTCGTTGAAGTACACTCAGAGTTTGTGAGGAGAAATCTTGTGAGGTATTTCGAGTCTAATGGCCTTCTTAGCGACCAAGAGTATGGGTTCCACAGAAATCGCTCTACGGGCGACCTCATGGCACTTTTGTCGGAACGTTGGAGTCCCTCAATCCACCAGTTTGGTGAGAGTAAGGTTGTGGCTCTGGATATCTCCAAGGCATTTGAAAGGGTCTGGCACGGTGCACTACTATCAAAGCTTGTCGCATTTGGTGTCGGTAATGGCTTCGATCGATTTATTTCGAGCTTTCTCAGAGATCGCACTATTCGAGTCGTTATAGATGGGTTCTCATCCAATGCGCACAAATTGACCGCAGGTGTACCCCAGGGCTCTGTTCTTTCTCCTACTCTTTTTCTGATTTTCATCAACGATCTGTTGGGTAAGACATCGAATCCGATCTACTCATTTGCGGTCATTCGGTCGGATAGGCCTAGTCTTCGAAAGATTAAGGACAAGAGGCGGGTTATGGATGATACACTCTGCCAGGATTTGCTGGTCATTTCTGAGTGGGGTTGAATGAATCGAGTAGATTCTAATGCACGGAAGACCCAGTGCTGCTTGTTGTCACACAAACGATTCGGTGACCCATTACGATCATCTTTGTCTATCAACGGTGTAGATGTTGAGCAATCAGAAGCTCTTGATGTTGTGGGCATGAAAATACAAAGTGATGTCCCTTGGGCTTAACATGTATTTGAAGTATCGAAAGAAGCATTCAAGTGTTTAGGCTTCCTTCAATGGTGTAAGAATTACTTCTCTCCCTCTGATCTTCTTAACATCTACACCACTTTCATAAGGCCGAAAATGGAGTACAACTCACATGATGGAGCTTCAAAATCATCCCTGGAGCTACTGGACCGTGTACAGAGGAGAGCGATGGCGTTGATTGGGGACAGTGGGGTATCCAACTCTATTGCCTTCCTTGTTCAACGTCGCAATGTGGGTTGTTTGGCGCTGTTCTATCGGTACTTTCATGGTGTGTGTTCGTCAGATATAAGTCTTGTTATTCGTGATGTAAGAATGTAGGTCAGGGATACCAGACATTCCAGGAACTCACACCCGTTTATTATTGGTTGACAAGCGGTTCGCACAATGCATTACAGAGAGAATTCTTATTTCTCCAGGAAATTTTAGAATGTCCCTGGTTTCTTTTGTGTCCTTCGATAATTTAAAAATAAAGTTATCCAGAGACAGGGTCTGAAATAGGCTATCTAAGTCTTAAATAGTGCATGAAAAGCACCAACTTCTTAGTCCTTGGGTTCGTACTCAAACCATTTATCGTAGCCCATTCGGTAGCCTCTTCTATGTTCTCAATAATCGTCGACCAAACTTTGCCACGAGTAAGCAGCATGCCATTGGCCACAAATGCGATTAATTTCATGCCATTCTTGTTAAGCTTCAATAGGTTGTCCTTCAAACCCTGACCCTCAAAATTACACCACAGTGTAATTGCTAATCAGAACATGTTAACCCCAAAACAAAAATGGTCATATGCGGAGTCACCAACTAAAAAATGTGTTAAACATTTAGGCATTAAATTCCAAAGTGCATTGTTAACTAAGGACAGAACAAGACAGCACAACGTGCTGGTGTTTTTGAATGTCAGAATGTAGTGTGGCATAGACAAACGATGGAATAAAGGAAAATTCCTTCGAGGCTAGGAATGTTTAAACTTCGTTCTAACTTCCCTTGCTAGCTGCACACCTTCGCAACCCGTTCCCCAAGAATTAGCCTTATTGTGAAACTATTTGGGAAATTTCTAAAGTGTTCTTCTTTTCATTTTTGCGGGCAAAACAAAATTATTTTAATGGAGACATATTTCTTGTGACACTAAGGTATTCCACTTTTAGCATTCTTGGTGTTAGAGAATGTTGTCGAGCAGAGTAAACCTAGGAATGCCAAAATGTATGGCATTTATTTATGAATTTTTTAAGGGGTTTTTGTGTTTCAACAGCAATAAGGCAGAAAAAGCAAGACTATAGGCATTGTCTAAGCTCATACTTTTGTAGCTAAAGTTTGGATGTAAGGTGTACTCCATTGTTAAAATACTTTATTTCAGCCCGATATTCTCCTTATATCTGATTTAGGGGTGTTTTCGGGGGTGAGGTGGTCCACCAGACACTTGGCATTGAAAAAATATCAGGTTATCAAATTCGTTTTTGGAAAAGGGGTAGACACCCAGAAAATTGGTCCTGAAAGTGGGTATCAATTCTTGCTCTACCCCCCAATACCTTTCATTTAGGCCCACATTGTTATGGTCGGTAAATATGCCCGATTTAGGGATTTTTTTGGGGATTGGGGTGGTCCCCCAAATACTATGCCCGGAAAATATATTAGCAACATGCTCTATTCTCATATATCATTTATTTGAACACCATATTGCCATTGGCATCAAAATTGGATATCAAATTCGTTTTCTAATCTCATTTAAACTCCTCATTGCAAAAGACAGAAAATATGTCCGATTTGTGCCCTAAAAACTACAAATATTTAGTTCCACTCGCTTTAAGAACCAAATTGTCTATTTGGGGGTTGTTATGGTGGTGGGACGTCCCCTAGACAGTTGATCCCTAATGTTGATACCAGATTCGTGGTCTACTCTCAAATACTTTTAATTTGAGCCCCATATTTCCATAGTCGGCAAACATGACCGGCTTTAGGGTGTTTTGGGGGATGGGCGGCCACTCAGTGAGTTGGCCTTGAAAATATATATCGGATTCTACTCTAAAAACCCTCTTATTTGAGCCTTCTATTGCAATAGTTAGCAAATACTTCCTATTTGGGTGGTGCTGTGGGGGTGGGGTGGCCCCATAGACAAATGCAAATTTTGCCCATGACCATTCCACTAAGGAACAGGGGAAAACTTCTCACCTATCAATGAGTGCAGTCCGAATCAAGTTTAAGCTCAATGGCAAGGGGCCTCCTTTTTATAGCCGAGTCCGAACGGCGTGCCGCAGTGCGACACCTCTTTGGAGAGAAGTTTTATTGGGTTGCCCAAAAAGTAATTGCGGATTTTTCATATAGTCTGCGTTGACAAATTTATTCACAGCTTGTGACTCTGTAATTGCATTCTTTCTTCTGTCAGTTATCAGCAGTTACTTTTAGCTTGCTTTAGAAATAAAGTGTAAAAAAGTATATTTGATTAAAGTTCATTCTATGTTTTATTAAAAATGCATTTACTTTCTTTAAAAAATCCGCAATTACTTTTTGGGCAACCCAATACATGGCATAGTACTTCACAAATGTTGCCAGCATTAGGAGGGGAAAACCACCGCTGAAATTTTTTTTCTGATGGTCTCGCCAGGATTCGAACCCAGGCGTTCAGCGTCATAGGCGGACATGCTAACCTCTGCGCAACGGTGGCCTCCCCATACACTTTTCCCAAATATTGATATCAGATTCGTGCTTTACTCCCAAAGACCTTTCATTTGAGCCCCATATGGCTAGGGTCGTAAATTTGTCCCCTTTGGGAATGTTTTTGGGGAGAGGCGGTCCCCCAAACACTTGGTCCCATATTTGGATACCAGATTCGAATTCTACACTCAAATATCTTTTATTTAAGCCCCATATTCCCATGGTAAGTGAATAAGTCCTGTTTTGGGGGTGTTTTGGGGAAAGGGTGGACCCCCTGAAACGTGGTCCCACATTTGGATACCAGATTCGTATTCTACTCGCAAATACCTTTCATTTGAGTCCCATATTGCTATGGTCGGTAAATATGTCCGATTTAGGGGTGTTTTGGGGGTTGGGGTGGTCCACCTAACACATGGTCCGACAATTGGATATCAGATACGTTTTCTTATCCTAAATACCTTTCATTTGAGTCCCATATTGTCGTGATTGGTGTATATAAAAAAGGGGGAGGGTCCGCTCCCCCTACAGATATCAAAAAATGTAGTATCCTATTTTCAAGAAAATCGGTTCAGCGGTTTGGTAGGTTTTAGGGTGGGGCGGCCTCCGAAATTTGGATGCTAAATTTTTATTTTTAGAGTACTATATGAGAGCATACAAAATTTCGCTTAAATCACACAACCCATCTCCAAGATCTGGCGTTTCTGAAAATTGGGGTAAGGGGGAGGGTCCGCCCCCCCTTCATAAATCAAAAAATGTATTACCCTATTTTCTGTAAAAATTTCAAGATAATCGATTCAGCCGTTTCTGAGTCTATGAGGAACGCACAAACAAACACAAATTGATTTTTATACCCTCCACCATAGGATGGGGGGTATACTAATTTCGTCACTCTGTTTGTAACTACTCGAAATATTCGTCTGAGACCCCATAAAGTATATATATTCTTGATCGTCGCGACATTTTATGTCGATCTAGTCATGTCCGTCGGTCCGCCTGTCTGTCGAAAGCAAGCTATCTTCCGAAGGAGTAAAGCTAGCCGGTTGAAATTTTGCACAAATACTTCTTATTAGTGTAGGTCGGTTGGTATTGTAAATGGGCCATATCGGTCCATGTTTTGATATAGCTGCCATATAAACCGATCTTGGGTCTTGACTTCTTGAGATTCTAGAGTGCGCAATTCTTATCCGATTGGAATCAAATTTTGCACGACGTGTTTTGTTATGCCTTCCAACAATTGGGCCAAGTATGTTTCAAATCGGTCCATAACCTGATATAGCTGCCATATAAACCGATCTTGGGTCTTGACTTCTTGAGCCTCTAGAGTGCGCAATTCTTATCCGATTTTCCTGAAATTTTGTACGACGGATTCTCTCATGACCATCAACATACGTGTTTATTATGGTCTGAATCGGCCTATAGCCCGATATAGCTCCCATATAAATCTATCTCTCTATTTTACTTCTTGAGCCCCCAAAGATGTTTACCTGGTGTAGAGTTTACACCTCGTTGAATATAGGCTGCCAGAAGTTTTCATATTTCAAGGAGGGGATGCTCCCCCTTAGCATTATTTTCAACAACACAGATCTTGGAGATGGGTGAAATGATTTAAACGAAATTCTATTTGGCGTCTTATGGTAACCGTGAAAACACGAGTTTGTAAAACTACACTTTCGGGTTCAAGCAACCTGGCGGAATGCCCTACCCAAACGGACATGCTTATCGATTACGACAATCTGAGTATCATATGAAAGATAATTGAAAGTAGAATGCGAATCTCATATAAAAAATTGCCTTCCAGTGTCTAGGGGTCTCCCCATAGAGCTGGCAAATACTTGGAAGGGTATATTAGATTCGGCCCGGCCGAATTTAACGCGCTTTTACTTCTTTTCGTAATTTCTATAGTAATTCTAGCTTCAGATATAATTTCAATCACCGTTTTAATTGTTTTGTATTTTTTTGTTTCCCCTTAGGCTCAATTCAAAGCGGTGCTGCAACTATCTCCCATTTTAGCCACAATTCCTGCATATCAGCAGGAACTGGATATGAAGCTTTTTTGTTGCATTCGCTGATATTCACGTGAAGTGTAATTCAGCTCATATGGCATGTATGTTTACTATATGAGTATGTATTTGTCTTTTCTGCATATGAAACTCGCCAACTAAACTTTCTTTGGTGATGGCCTTAACACACACTCTCATATTTGTTAAACTTCTAGTTGACAAAGTCCTTTCAGCATACTCGTATGCGGGTGAAACTTTTTTTTTCGAACAAAGGACAATTTTTTGCATTTGTGGAGATATGGGGCTTAACGGATTGATTCTATACACGGAAAACATTTTTGTCCTAATTTCAAAGATTCGAGCCAAAGATTTGCAAAACTTAGTTGAAGGATGATAAATTTTCCAACTTTTTAAGGAAACATTCCCTTTGGTGAAAAATATTTTCCCTCATATTAAGGATATTTTTTTTTTCAATGGTAGGACAGTCATCTATGAAATAAAATAAGAATCAATCAGCAATCAAAATTTGAAACGGATGGTCATGTCCGTTAGTAAACAGGAAACTAACACTAGAAAGACCAAGATTTCTTTTAAACCTAGGAAGATACTTGAATCCAATTTTCAATATTATATTCATACTCTACTCCTGAATACCTTTTATTGGAGTCTCATATTGTCCTGATCGCTCCACTTTTGATTTTGGGCGGTACTTGTGGTCGGGGGTTTGGGTTTGAGGCGGCTTCCAAGGTACTTGGATGCAATTTTTGGAATAATATTAGATAATATTCGTATTATACTCCCAAATCCCTTTCATTTGAGTCCCATATTGTCGCGATCGGTTAGCTTTGATTTTTGGCGGTACCTTTGGAGCCGTTTTGGGCTTGGGACGGCTCCCTAGATACTTGGATCCAATTTTAATACCATATTCGTATTTAACTCCCAAATACCTTTTATTTGAGTCCCATTTTGTCCCAATCGGTAAATATGTCCTGTTGAGGGGATTTGGGGGGGGGGTGGGAAAACTCCTCAGACACCAAGGAATACATTTTTATGTCAGATGTGAACTCTACTTTTAAATACCTTTCATTTGATACCCATATTGCCCTAAGCAATAAGAGTGTCATGTTGGGTGGTGTTTATGGGGCTGGGGGATACCCCCTACCATTAGGGTGACATTTTTATGCCAAGATCGTATTCTGCTGTTTAATACCTTTCATTTGATACCCATATTGTTCTAATCGGTAAACATGTCCGTTCGGGTGGGTTTTGGGGTGGGGCGTCCCCCCCAGATTAGTTGACCCCAAAATTGTATACCAATTTCGTGTTTTTGGGATACCATAAGGTGGCATACAAATTCGCTTAAACCGGTGAACCTATCTTCGAGATCTGGCGTTTTTGAGAATTGGGGTAAGGGGGAGGGTCCGACCCCCCTTCGGATATCTACCATCAGTGAAAATTTCATGAAAATCGATTCAGCCGTTTTTGAGTCTATACGGAAGAGACAAACAAACTAAGAAACAAAGAGCAATAATTTAATTTGTATACCCTCCACCATAGAATGGGGGTATACGAGTACTAATTTCGTCCTTCCGTTTGTAACACCTCGCAATATTCATCTAAGACCCCATAAAGTACACATATATATTCTTGTCATGACCTTTTAAGTCGATCTAGCCATGCCCGTCCGTCTGTCGAAAGCACGCTAACTTTCAAAGGAGTAAAGCTAGGAACTTGAAATTTTGCGCAAATACTTCTTATTAGTGACACCACTAATGTCGATAAGACCGGTTAGCTGTAACCACGGGATAGCTGTAAGCACCACACAGGCTGGAACATTGAGGTCCGATCTGTGTGGTGTTCATTGCTATCACGAGAAGCTTAGCTGCGAACTACCAGGATCGCCAACTCCAAAATGTGGCTACAACAACAACAACATTAGTCCACCACGGAGGCCACCGTAGCGCAGAGGTTGACATGTCCGCTTATGATGCCGAACGCCCTGGTCCGAATCCTGTCGAGGTCATCACAAAATAATTTTCAGCTGCGGTTTTCCCCTCCTAATGCAGGCAACATTTGTGAGGTACTATGCCATGTAAAAACTTCTCCCCAAAGAGGTGCAGCACTGCGGTACGCCGTTTGGACACGGCTATAAAAATGAGGTCCCTTATCATTAAGATTAAAACTTGAATCGGACTGCACTCATTGATAAGTGAGAGGTTTGCCCCTGTTTCTTTGTGGGCAAATTTGCTTTCTTACTAATTATTAGTATAGGTCGGTTGGGATTGTAAATGGGTCAAATCGGTCCATGTTTTGATATAGCTGCCATATAAACCGATCTTGGGTCTTGAATCCTTGAGCTGCTAGAGGACCCAATTCGATTTGGCTGAAATTTTGCGTGAAGTGTTTTATTATGACTTTCAATAACTGTTCCAATTATGGGTCAGATCGGTACAGAACCTGCCATAGCTGTCATATAAACCGATCTGGGGTCTTGACTTCTTGAGCCTCTAGAGGACGCAATTCTTATCCCATTTGGCTGAAATTTTGCATGAGGTGTTTTGTTATGACATCCAACAACGGTGATAAGTGTGGTCTAAGACACTTTATAACCTGATATAGCTGCCACATAAACCGATCTACCTATGACACTTCTTGAGCTTCTAAAGGGCACAATTCTTATACGATTTGACTGAAAATTCGCACATGTCGTTTAGTTAGGACTTTCAACAGCTGTGCAAAGTATGGTCCAAATCCGTCCATAACCTGATATAGCTGCCACATAAACCGATCTACCGGTTTTACTTTTTTAGCCAAATCGGACGAAATTTGTGGCTTCCAGGGGCTCAAGAAGTCAAATCGGGATATCGGTTTATATGAGAGCTATATTAGGTTATAAACCGATTTGAACCGTACTTGGCACAGATGTTGGAAGTCATAACAGAACATAACATGCAAAATTTCAGCTCAATCGGACAAAAATTGCGGCTTGTAAGGGTTAAAGAAGTCAAATCGGGAGATCGGTTTATATGGGAGCTATATCAGGTTATAAACCGATTTGAACCGTACTTGGCACAGATGTTGGAAGTCATAAGAGAACACTACATGCAAAATCAGACGCAATTTGTAGCTTCCAGGAGCTCAGGAAGTCAAATCGGGATATCGGTTTATATGGAAGCTATATAAGGGTATAAACCGATTCGGACCGTACTTGACAGAGTTATTGGAAGTCACAACAGAATACTACATGCAAAATTTAAGCTAAATCGGAAAAAATTGCGGCTTGTAAGGGCTCAAGAAGTCAAATCGGGAGATCGGTTTATATGGGAGCTCTATCTAAATCTGAACCGTCAAGGCCCATTTGCAATCCCCATTGACCTACATCAATATAAAGTAACTGTAGAAATTTCAAGCGTTTAGCTTTACGCTTTCGACCGCTTTTGTGGTTTCTACAGACGGAGGGACGGACATGGCTAGATCGAATCAGAATGTCGAGACGATCCCAGATCAATATTTCGAGGCAATACAAACGGCATGACTAGATGAGTATACCCCCATCCAATGGTGGTGGGTATAAAAACTAAAAGTTTAATGATCATTAAGTGCCAAAAAAAAAATACCTATGGTGAACTGTTGATGATGATAAAAGGAACAAATGCTACTCACCCCATATGTTTGAAAACGTGAGCAAATATTTAATTTCACAATTATTTCTGCTATGTCCTTCCACAGGGAAAACAACTTTACGATGTTACAACAGTCACATACACAAATACATTAATCGCTCTTCAATGTATCCACTGACCATGGCAAAGATGTTTTCGCAATGACTACAGCAAAAGGGTTTGGATTATAACCCTTTAACTGAAGTCATTTTGTTGTCGTCCGTTGAAGGAGAACAAAACGAAATTTTTAAATATTTATGAATGAAAATAAGAAAAGAGCACGTGTGCGTGCTATTCGTCTCAGCAATACAACGTGTTGATTCCCCAACACGTAGTGAATGAGGTTTATGTGTCATTGGTGAAGGGATTAAAAGGTTGTTGTCACGGGTAATTCTAAGCCTTATGTCAATGGGTTGTTTGGTGATATGAGTTTCTATAATAGAACCAGTAAGGAAGGTCAAAGGTCGGGCGGTGCCGACTGTATAATACCCTACACCTAAATTATAAGTACAGTGTGGGAGCTATATCCAATTCTGAACCAATTTTGATGGACCTCGGCGGATGTTTTCAGTTGGGTTATTAAGCAATCCGTATCAAATTTCGAGCCAATATGTTCAAACTGTAATAACTACGGTTGACAAATTACAACATTATTGAAAATTACCCAAAATCTGACGAACATATATATGGGAGCTATATCTAATTCTAAACCGATTTTGAACAAACTTCTCAGATAATGTGGTAGGTGCCGTTGCACAAAATTTGGGCAAGATTGATCAATAAATGCGCTTGCAGTGATCCTAGAAGTGAAAATCGGGCGATATACATATATGACAGCTATATCTAAATCTAGACCGATTTCTATGAAATTCACCAGAAATGTCTAGAGCCATAAGAAAATCCTTTCTGCCAAACTTCGAGAGAATCGGTAAAAAAATGGCCACTTAAGTGCAATATTTCTCAAAATCGGACGAACATATACATGGGAGATATACCAAAATCTGAACCTATTTCGAGCAAACTTCTCAGATACTGTGGCAGTCGTCGAGGAAAGTGTTTTGCAAAATTTTGGCAAGATGGGTCAATAAATGCGCTTGCTGTGACTCAAGAAGTTAAAATCAGGCGAGGTATATATATGAGTGCTTTATCTAAATCTGAACCGATTTCCATGATATTCACAAGTAATGTCGAGAGTCAAGAGAAAATCCTTTCTGCCAAATTTCAAGAGAATCGGTTGCAAAATGAGCACTTAAGTGCAATATTACTGCAAATCGGATGAACATATATATGGGAGCTACATCTAAATCCGAAACGATTTCGAGCAAACTTTACAGACATTGTCAAAGTCGTCAAGGAAAGCGTTGTACGAAGTTTCGAGAAGATTGTTCAATAAATGCGCTTGCAGTGGCTCTAGGAGTGTTTATAACTCCTCGAAATATTCGTCTAAGACCCCGTAAAGCACATATATTTTTGATCGTCATGACACTTTAAGTCGAACTCGAAGTCGAAGTCTGTCCGTCCGTCTGTCCTTCCGTCCGTCTGTATGTCTAAAGCACGCTAACTTTCGAAGGAGTAAAGCTAGCCGCTTGAAATTTTGCACAAATGCTTCCAATTAGTGTAAGTCGGTCGGTCCACGTTTTGATACAGCTGCCATATAAACCGATCTGGGGTCTTGACTTCTTGAGCCGCTAGAGGGCGCAGTTCTTATCCGATTTGGCTGAAATTTTGCATGAGGTGTTTTGTTATGACTTCCAACAACTGTGTCAAGAATAGTTCAAATCGGTCCATAACCAGATATAGCTGCCATATAAACCAATCTGGGATCTTGACTTCTTTAACCGCTAGAGGGCGCAATTC
Source organism: Stomoxys calcitrans (assembly GCF_963082655.1). Lineage (NCBI taxonomy): Eukaryota > Metazoa > Arthropoda > Insecta > Diptera > Muscidae > Stomoxys > Stomoxys calcitrans. The sequence goes on along the minus strand of NC_081554.1, from coordinate 14,763,207 downwards.
TTATCCGATTTGACTAAAATTTTGCACGAGGTGTTTTGTTATGACTTTCAACAACTGTGCTAAGAATGGCTCAAATTGGTGCATAACCTGATATAGCTGCCATATAAACCGATCTGGGGTCTTGACTTCTTGAGCCGCTAGAGGGCGCAATTCTTATCCGATTTGACTAAAATTTTGCACGAGGTGTTTTGTTATGACTTTCAACAACTGTGCTAAGAATAGCTCAAATCGGTGCATAACCTGTTATAGCTGCCACATAAACCGATCTGGGATCTTGACTTCTTAAGCCGCTAGAGGGCGCAATTCTTATCCGATTCGGCTAAAATTTAGCATGAGGTGTTTTGTGATGACTTCCAACAACTCTCTCAAGAATGGTTAAAATTGGACCATAACCTGATATAGATGCTATATAAAGCGATCTGGGGTCTTGACTTCTTGAGCCACTAGATGGCGCTATTATTATCCGATTAAGCTGAAATTTTGAATGAGGTGTTTTGTTATGATTCTCAACAACTGTGCTTAGAATAGTTCAAATCGGTGCATAACCTGATATAGCTTCCATATAAACCGATCTGGGGTCTTGACTTCACGAGCCGCTAGAGGGCACAACTCTTATCCGATTTGGCTGAAATTTTGCATGAGATGTTTTGTTATGACTCTCAACAACTGTGCTAGGAATAGTTCAAATCGGTGCATAACCTGTTATAGCTGCCATATAAACCGATCTGGGGTCTTGACTTCTTGAGCCACTAGAGGGCGCAATTATTATCCGATTTAGCTGAAATTTTGTACAACGGCTTCTCTTATGACCTTTAATATTCATGTTGAAAATGGCATGAATCAGTTTACAGCCTAATATAGATCCCCTATAATCCGATCTCCCTATTTTACTTCTTCAGCCCCTAAAGTGCTCATTTCTGACTAAATTTGGCTGAAATTTTACACAATGACTTCTACTATGGTCTCCAATATTCAATTCAATTATGGGCCGAAAGGAACCATAACTTAATATTGTTTCAACAACAGGCAATTATTTTCTTTTATCCTTTGCTTGCCTAAAAAGAGAAACCGTGGCAAGAGCTCGACAAATGCGATCCATGGTGGAGGGTATATAAGATTCGGCCCGGCTATATCTAAATCTGAACCGATTGCTATAAAATTCACCAGTAATTTCGATAGTCATAAGAAAATCCTTCCTGCCAGTTTTCGAGAGAATCGGTTAACAAAAGACCATTTTATTGCAGTATTACTGCAAATCGTACGAGCATATATATGGGAGCTATATCCAAATCTAAACCGATTTTTTCCAATTTCAATAGGCTTCGTCTCTAAGCCGAAACATATGCCCGTACTAAATTTGAAGACGATCGGAGAAAATTAGGAACAGACAGACAGACAAACAGACGGTCATAGCTAAATCGAATCAGAAAGTGATAGAATCAGTCGATCGGTGTACTTATCAATGGATCTATCTCTCTCTCCTTTTGGATGTTACAAACAAATGCACTAAGTTATAATACCCTCTACCACAGTAGTGGTTTAGGGTATAAAAATGTGTAGATAAAGAAATGTAATCCATAAAAGGAAGTCTTTTAGGTTGAAATACTAAACAGAAATTTTGGATGAATTGGCCTTATAATTGCGAATCAGTGAATTTTCAACATTTTAGTTATGTAGCAAATGAACAGACGTTTCTTAATTGGACATTTATTAAATGTGTTACAACCATTTACAATTTTCAAACAAAAAAAAAAATGCATTTTTAATGGATTTTCATTAAAATTTGCAATTTTTAAGAATTGCCAGCCCATGTGTCCTCTTGTATGTCTCTTTTAGGTATATTTGTCAATAAAATTACCACAAAAATACTTTGCAATGAGCAACACGGAAAAAGGACACTTTTCGACATATTACAGACTCCCCTCTCCTTTTTTAATGCTTGCTCTCGTATTGCCTTTAAACTCATTTAGAGTTTCTTTTATTTCCGTTCTAGCCCTAGGCAACTCGACCACGACTTCCTCATAAACTTGCAGCATTTGATGACTTCCTCTATTGTTGTTGTGTGTGTGTGTGTGTGTGCGTTTTTTCTCTCTTGTTGTTGTTATTTAATCATTTTTATTTTATTGTTCCTTCTTTATTTCCTTTGCAATTTTAGCGTAGCAAATGTTTATTGGAAAAGGAAATATGGTTAAAATGGTTCGTTGCTAAGATGGCAAGGAAGCTAAGCAGAAAACAGCAAAACTGTAAAACAACATCAACAGAAGAGGAAGCCAAAGCAAAACAGGAGTTGAAACAGCTAACCGGAAGTGGAAGTTTGCGTTATGGCACTAAACTGTGGTCACTGCCGAAACCAAGGTAGCAAGTAAGGGCGTTAAGTTTTACTTTCTGTTCTTGCCATAAGGTAGAACAAATGAAAACAAACAAAACGCAAAGGGAATTAGTTTCAATAATTTATTCAAAACAAGTAAAAAAGGCGTTAAGCTCGGCCGGGCCGAACTTTCGATACCCACCACCTCGGGTATATGTGTAAACCAACTTTCGTCAAAATCCTATGAAAAATGCATGACTTATACCCCATAGCAGTTATATTGAAATTTGTTCCGAATTGGACCAAATACTAATAAGGACAGTAGCTATATCTAAAAATAAGCCGATCTGAGCCATATACGACACGGATGTCGAAAAGACTAACATAAGTCACTGTGTCAAATTTCAGTGAAATCGTATTATAAATGCGCCTTTTATGGGGCCAAGAGATATCGGCCTATATATTAGCTATATCGAAATCTGGACCGATTTGGGCCAAGTTTCAGAAAAAATTTCGATGACCCTAACACAACTCACTGTCGTAAATTTCGGCGAAATCGGACAATAAACACGCCTTTTATTGGTCCAAGACTTTAAATCGAGAGATCGCTCTATATGGCAGCTACATCGAAATCTGAACCGATGTGGGCCAAATTAAAGAAGGATGTCGAAGGTCTTAACACAACTCACAGTCCCAAATTTCGGCGACATCGGATAATAAATGCGCCTTTTATGGGTTCAAAACTTTAAATCGAGAGATCGGTCTATATGGCAGCTATATCCAAATCTAAACCGATCTGGGCCAAATTGAAGAAGGATGTCGAGTGGCGTAACACAACTCACTGCCCCAAATTTCAGCAATATCGGATAATAAATGTGGCTTTTATAAGCCTAAGACCCTATATCGGAGGATCGGTCTATATGGCAGCTATATCCAAATCTGAACCGATCTGGGCCAAATTTAAGAAGGATGTCGAGTGGCCTAACACAACTCACTGCCCCAAATTTCGGCGACATCGGACAATAAATGCGCCTTTTATGGGTTCAAAACTTAAAATCGAGAGATCGGTCTATATGGCAGCTATATCCAAATCTAAACCGATCTTGGCCAAATTGAAGAAAGATGTCGAGTGGCGTAACACAACTCACTGCCCCAAATTTCAGCAATATCGGATAATAAATGTGGCTTTTATAAGCCTAAGACCCTAAATCGGAGGATCGGTCTATATGGCAGCTATATTCAAATCTGAACCGATCTGGACCAAATTAACGAAAGATGTCGAAAGGCCTAACACAACTCACTGTCCCAAATTTCAGCAATATCGGATAATAAATGTGGCTTTTATAAGCCTAAGACCCTATATCGGAGGATCGGTCTATATGGCAGCTATATCCAAATCTGAACCGATCTGAGCCATATTAAAGAAGGATGTCGAGTGGCCTAACACAACTCACTGCCCCAAATTTCAGCAATATCGGATAATAAATTCGCCTTTTATTGGCCCAAAACCTTAAATCAAGAGATCGGTCTATATGGCAGCTATATCCAAATCTGAACCGATCTGGTCCAAATTGAAGAAGGATGTCGAGTGGCCTAACACAACTCACTGCCCCAAATTTCATCAATATCGGATAATAAATGTGGCTTTTATGGGCCTAAGACCCTAAATCGGCGGATCGGTCTATATGGCAGCTATATCCAAATCTGAACCGATCTGAGCCAAATTGAGAAGGAATATCGAACGGCCAAACACAACTTACTGTTCCAAATTTCAGTAAAATCGGATAATAAATGTGGCTTTTATGGGCCTAAGACCCTAAATCGGCGGATCGGTCTATATGGCAGCTATAGACAAATCTGAACCGATCTGTGCCATATTGCAGAAGTATGTCGAGGGGCTTAACACAACTCAATGTCCCAAATTTCGGCGACATCGGATCAAAAATGGGTCTTTTCTGGGTCCAAAGCCTTACATCGAGAGATCGGTCTATATGATAGCTATAGCCAAATCTGAACCGATCTGAGCCAAAGTGAAGAAAAATGTCAAGTGGCCTAACTCAACTCAATGTCCCAAATTTCGGCGACATCGGACAATAAATGCGCTTTTTATGGGCCCAAAACCTTAAATCAAGAGATCGGTCTATATGGCAGCTATATCCAAATCTGAACCGATCTGAGCCATATTGCAGAAGGATGTCGAGGGGCATTACACAACTCATTGTCCCAAATTTCGGCGACATCGGACCATAAAAGCGCTTTTTATGGGCCCAAAGCCTTACATGGAGAGATCGGTCTATATGGCAGCTAAATATATCAAAATGTGGACCAATCTGAGCCAAATTGAGGAAGGATATCGAAAGGCCCAACACAACTCACTGCCCCAAATTTCAGCAAATCGGATAATAAATGTGGCTTTAATGGGCCTAATACCCCAAATAGGAGGATCGGTCTATATAGCAGCTATATCCAAATCTGGACCGATCTGAGCCAAATTAAAGAAAGATGGCTTTTATGGGCCTAAGAGCCTAAATCGGCGGATCGGTCTATATGGGGGCTATATGAGGATATAGTCCGATATAGCCCATCTTCGAACTTAACCTACATATGGACAAAAAAAGAATCTATGCAAAATTTCAGCTCAATATCTCTATTTTGACTGCAGCGTGATTTCAACATCTTTCCTTTAAGAAAGGTTAGTAAAACTACACGTTCCTTTGGGAAAGTGTACTAAAACTAACCTTTCCTTTGAGAAAGGGTACTAAAACTACCCTTTCCTTTGAAAAAGGATATTAAAACTACCCTTTCCTTTGGGAAAGTGTACTAAAACTAACCTTTCCCTTGAAAAAGGGTACCAAAACTACCACTTCCTTTGAGAAAGTGTACTAAAACTAGCCTTTCCTTAGAGAAAGGGTACAAAAACTGTCCCCTTTCTTTAGTAAAGGGTACTAAAACTAGCTTTCCTTTGGGAAAGTGAACTAAAACTAGCCATTCCTTTGAAAAAGGGTACTAAACCTAACTTTTCCGTTGAGAAGGGGTACTAAAACTATCCGTTCTTTGGGAAAGTGTACTAAAACTACCCTTTTCTTTGAGAAAGGGTACAAAAACTAACCCCTTTCTTTGGGAAAGGGAACTAAAACTATCCTTTCCTTTGGGAAAGTATACTAAAACTAACCTTTCCTTTGAGAAAGTGTATTAAAACTACCCTTTCATTTGGGAAAGTGGACTAAAACTACCCATTCCTTTGAGAAAGGGGACAAAAAACTTCCCCCTTTCTTTGAGGAGGGTACTAGAACTACAACTTTCCTTTGGGAAAGGGAACTAAAATTACCCCCTTCCTTGGGGAAAGGGTACTAAAACTACCCTCTCATTTAGGAAAGGGTACTAAAAGAATTCTTTTTTTTGGAAAATGGTACTAAAACTACCCTTTTCTTTGAAAAAGGGTACAAAAAAAGACTCCATTCCATGAAGAAAGGGTACAAAAACTGCCCCCTTTCTTTGGGAAAGGGACATAAGACTACATTTTCCTTTGGAAAAGTGTTCTAAAACTAACCTTTTCTTTGAGAAAGGGTACTAGAACTTACCTTTCCTTTGAGCAAGGGTACTAAAACTACCAGTTCCTTTGGGAAAGTGTACTAAAACTTACCTTTACTTTGAGAAAGGGTACCAAAACTACCCGTTCTTTTTGGAAAGTGTACTAAAATTACGCTTTTCTTTGGAAAAGGGTATTTAAACTACCCTTTCCATTGTGAAGTGTACTAAAACTAACCTTTCCTTTGAGAAAGGGTACAAAAACTACCACCTTCCCTTGGGAAAGGGTACTAAAACTACCCTATCCTTTGGGAAAGGGTACTAAGAGTATCCTTTTCTTTGGAAAAGGGTATTAAAACTACCCTCTCCTTTGCGAAAGTGTACAAAAACTACCCTTTCCTTTGAGAAAGGGTACTAAACAACCCTTTCCTTTTAGAAAGGGTACTAAAACTAGGGAAAAATTACCCTTTCTTTAGTGAAAGAATACTGAAACTACCCCTACCTCTGTTTGTTTTGTTTGTTTGTTTGTTTATTGAGTGTAACACCAGCACAACAAGATTATATCTTATATGTTAATGTGCTGATTCGCAATAGAGTATATAAAATAATGATTATTCTTTTTAAAAGGATATTAACTAATCTTAACATTTTAAATTATAGTAGTAAATATTATTGTGAAGGGGTATAAACTACCCTTTCCTTTGTGAAGGGGTATAAACTTCCCTATCCTTTGTGAAAGGGCTACTAATACCCCTTCCTTTGAAAAAGAGTACCGAATCAAACCTTAACAAGAGAATGACCACTGAAGATCATATTTCAGACTCAGAGTTTAAACGCTTTTTACCACTTGCAACATTTCAAACGCCTATTAGATCTCTATTACACTATTTACACAAAATTCAACACTAATCACTAATTCATTTTTCAAACAGCGTGTTTGGCCGTCCCTTCAAAAAACACAATGCAATATATAAGTGGAACCATATTGCCTTTTTTGCAGATTACAGCAACTAATTCCAATACCGCAAAACCATTTGTTATATTTCAAATAATTTTACAAGTGCCTTAATTGTTTACACTAACTATCTAACAACACAAGAAGGTATTAAACTGTAACAAACAATGAGGTTGTTGCCTAAAAACCGCATTTATTTATCCAATATAATAGAATACTAATGTCTGATATATATGCCAATAAACCAACCACTTTTAAAGTCAATGGTAATTATTTGAAATTGAATTATGCAAATATTTGGACAACATACCAAATGTGAAAATTAGGAAGTTTAATTGAAATTGAAGGCAATTAAAGACAAGAGAAAAATAGCAAAAAATAGAAAATGAAAAACTATTAATATTATTCAAATCAATTTATTATCATGAAAAATATTTATTTTTTATTTTATTTTTTTTTTTCATTCTATTTTATTTTATTTTCTTTTAGTTTGTTTTATTTTATTTCATTTCATTTTATTTTATTTTATTAAATTTTTTTTAACTTTTTTTTTTTTTGTTTTAATTTACTTTACTTTACTTTATTTTATTTTATTTTATTTTATTTTATTTTATTTTATTTTATTTTATTTTATTTTATTTTATTTTATTTTATTTTATTTTATTTTATTTTATTTTATTTTATTTTATTTTATTTTATTTTATTTTATTTTATTTTATTTTATTTTATTTTATTTTATTTTATTTTATTTTATTTTATTTTATTTTATTTTATTTTATTTTATTTTATTTTATTTTATTTTATTTTATTTTATTTTAATTTTATTTTATTTTATTTCATTTTATTTTATTTTATTTTATTTTATTTTATTTTATTTTATTTTGTTTTATTTTATTTTATTTTATTTTATTTTATTTTATTTTATTTTATTTTATTTATTTATTCTATTTCATTTTATTTTATTTTTTTTTTTTTATTTATTTCTATCATTTACATTATTTTGTTATTTTATTTTATTGCAAGCCAAATCTGTTACAATTCTTTTGAGAATATGCCAAATCAATTATCAATGATTGAAGAACATTCCCTTAAGTGGGCTACACCAATAAACACTTAAGTGCTCAAATTCAATGACAGAACTACATCGCATAATTATAACTGGGGTTTTGAATGATGCGAATTGAACATCACACATGAGCAACAATGTCGCCACCATTATCATCGTACATCATACATAAAAGACATTTACGTAATTTCTTTACCATATCAGGTAATGCTCGTCTTGTGTTAGCTGTCATTTAAACGTTAATATGACTAACTGAATAACTACTTCTTTAAAAGACAGTATTAGCTTGATTGGGTGGATGGTAGAATGGGGATGGATAGAGGGGAGCAACGTGTAACCACTTTGTGTAGATTTAAAATATGTGTAGAAATATCATCTGCATGATTTCTTCAAAATTGTCATCGACTAATGAGGTAACTTTGAGAAATCGAATAAATCGTATTTTTCGCTCCGAATTAAATTTTTTTTTTCATGATTTTTGTTAACATACCTTCACTTTTCCATCCCAATCACTTTCTAAAACAAAACATTTGTCCTTTGCTCAATGACAAAGCCTATGTTTTCCTTAAACTTATATCCCTATGTTTACACATATTTTGAGTTATTGAGTCTCAATGACCTTGTCTTGAGCACCCACCACCAATAAAATAACACGAACCTCCAATTTCGGATATGACCTTCATCGATATTTTTGGACCATATATCAAGGCATTAAGGCATTTACATCATTTTCTCAAGGGCAGAAGGCAAAAACAGCAAATAATACTAGCCATCATAATAGCCGTCGAAATATATGTCCATGTTTATTTAACTGAGGGGTATTTTTAGATATTTTCGCTACAATTTTGCAAATGCAATTATGTACTAAGAAATTTGATATTGCAAATATAATGGGCGGAGGGATGAGATAATTGAATTTTTGGGCAGTTAAGTTGAGTAAATATTTTTTTAACGTAGTTTAATCGTTAGACGATAGGAAGAGAATAAGTAGCATACTTGCAGGCGCATATAAAATAATGAAATTAAAAATATTCAAAAATCGAATTTTCACCCCGAAAACTTTAAAATGGCTGTATCTCCTAAACTATGCGAGAAAATGGGCCTTAATTCGTGACTCCTTTAAAAAATTCTAAATTTCATTAAAAATCCATCAAAAATAAAATTTTCACCTGGAAAACTTTAAAATGGCTGTATCTCCGTAACTATGCGTCCTAGAGGGAAATGGGCTTTATTTCGTGACTCCTTCAAAAAATTCAAAATTTCATCGCAAATCCATCAAAAATCGAATTTTCACCTTGCAAACTTTAAAATGGCTGTATCTCCTAAACTATGCGGCCTAGAGGGAAAAGGGCCTTAATTCTTGACTCCTTCAAAATATTAAAAATTTCATCAAAAATCCATCAAAAATCGAATTTTCACTTGGAAAACTTTAAAATGGCTGTATCTCCTAAACTATGCGTCCAAGAGGGAAATGGGTCTTAATTCGTGACTCCTTCGAAAAATTCCAAATTTTATTGAAAATCCATCAAAAATCGAATTTTCACCTTACAAATTTTAAAATGGCTATATCTCCTAAATTATGCGTCCTAGAGGGAAATGGGCCTTAATCCGTGACTCCTTCAAAAAATTCGAAATTTTCACCTTGCAAACTTTACAATGGCTGTATCTCCTAAACTATGCGTGCGAGAGGGAAATGGGTCTTAATTCGTGACTCCATCGAAAAATTCCAAATTTTATTGAAAATCCATCAAAAATCGAATTTTCACCTTACAAACTTTAAAATGGCTGTATCTCCTAAACTATATGTCCTAGAGGGAAATGGGCCTTAATTCGTGACCCCTTCAAAAAATTCAAAATTTCATCGAAAATCCAACAAAATCGAATTTTCACCTTAGAAACTTTAAAATGACTCTATCTCCATAACTATGCGTCCTAGAGGGAAATAGGCCTTAATTCGTGACTCCTTCAAAAAATTCATCAAAAATCGAATTTTCACCTTGAAATTTTTAAAATGGTTGTATCTCCTAAACTATGCCTCCTAGAGGGAAATGGGCCTTAATTCGTGACTCATCCAAAACCTAAAAATTTCATCGAAAATCCATCAAAAATCGAATTTTCACTTTGCAAACTTTAATATGGCTGTATCTCCTTAACTATGCGTCTTAGAGGGAAATGGGCCTTAATTCGTGACTCCTTCATCGAAAATCCATCAAAAATAGAATTTTCACTTTGCAAACATAAGAATTGCTGTATCTCCTAAACTATGCGTCCTAGAGGGAAATGGGCCTTAATACATGACTACTTCAAAAAATTCAAAATTTCTTCGAAAATCTATAAAAAATGGAAAATCCATCAAAAATCCTATTTTCACCTTGCAAACTTTAAAATGGCTGTATCTCCTAGACTGTGCGTCCTAGAGGGGAAATGGGACTTAATTCGTGACTCCTTCAAAAAAATCAAAATTTCACCAAAAATCCATCAAAAATCAAATTTTTGCCCTGCAAACTTTAAAATGGCTATATCTCCTAAACTATGCGTCCTAGTGGGAAATGGGCCTTAATTCGTGACCCTTTCAAAAAATTTAAAATTTCATCGAAAATCACTCTAAAATCGAATTTTCATCTTGAAAACTTTAAAATGGCTGTATCTCCTAAACTATGCGTCCCAGAGGGAAATGGGCCTTAATTCGTGACTACTTCCAAAAATTCCAAATTTTTTTCGAAAATCCATCAAAAATCGATTTTTCACCTTGCAAACTTTAAAATGGCTGTATCTCCTTAACTATGCGTCTTAGAGGGAAATGGGCCATAATTCGTGACCCCTTCAAAAATTCAAAATTTCTTCAAAAATCCATCAAAAATCGAATTTGCACCTTGCAAACTTTAAAATAGCTGTATCTCCTAAACTATGAGTCCTAGAGGGAAATGGGCCTTATTTCGTTACTCCTTCAAAAAATTTAAAATTTCATCGAAAATCCATCATAAATCGAATTTTCACCTTGAAAACTTTAAAATGGCTGTATCTCCTAAACTTACGTCCTAGAGGGAAATGGGTTTTAATTCAAAATATCATAGAAAATTTATCAAAAATTAAATTTTTACATTGCAAACTTTAAAATGGCTGTATCTCCTTAACTATGCGTCCTAGAGGGAAATGGGCCTTTATTTGTCACTCCTTTAAAAAATTCAAAATTTCATCGAAAATTCGTCAAAAATCTAATTTTCACCTTGCAAACTTTAGAATGGCTTAATGGGCCTTATTTCGTGACTCCTTCAAAAAATTCAATATTTCATCGAAAATCCATCAAAAAATCGAATTTTTTCCTTGCAAACTTTAAAATGGCTGTATATCCCCAGAGGAAAATGGTCCTTATTTCGTGACTCCTTCAAAAAATTCAAAATTTCATGGAAAATCCATCAAAAATTAAATTTTCACCTTGGAAACTTAATATGGCTGTATCTCCTAAACTATGCGTCCTAGAGGAAAATCGGCCTTATTTTGCGACTCCTTCAAAAAATTCAAAATTTCATCGAAAATCGATCAAAAATTGAATTTTCACATTGCAAACTATAAAATGGCTGTATCTCCTAAACTATGCGTCCTAGAGGAAAATGTACCTTAATTCGTGACTCTTTCAAAAAATTCAAAATTTCATCGAAAATCCATAAAAAAATCGAAATTTTAGTGCGAAAACTCCAAAGATTTGCAATATTCATCCATAATTACCCAAATCATTTTGGTTAGTTCCATTAGTGACTTGTTTTTGATTTGTTTGTTTTTCACACCATTAATGTGCCCTACAATATCACGTACTTATTACATTTAGCTAATATTTTATGATACTGTTGTTATAAAAGCGGCAGCGGTGTTGGAGGGGACATTGTGCTAATGTTAGATAATTTACGTGGTGCATTAGCGGGAAATGCGATACTAAAGCGAGTTCAATAAAAATCTGAAAGCCAAAAATCCTCTTTTCTAAATCTTGCTAATCTTGCCCCAAACATGAAAGCCATAAATTAATGTTCCGTTGAGGGAGACAGAAACATAAAAGCACATGACTTAACACCAAGTAGACGAATATGCCTAGAAGATAAACAATTTGGCGGGTACGCCCCAATTTTTAAACCAATTTTCATTATTTTTTAAATGCTAAGCATATTAGAAACATGTTTCCAGCAAACACTGAAGAAAAAATGCCTTGGAATTGAGTAACATGTAACGCCATAACGAGCAATATCTATAAAATTGCCGCTCCACCATCACTGTTATGCAAAATCTTAGTTTTATAGTCACTGTTATCGCTAAGCCATAACATGGCTCCAAAGAATTTTTCACTAAGCCGTTTATATAGAGAGTTGTTCTCTCTCTCTCTCGAAGAGTATGCGCAATAAATTCCTCTCTCCTCTCCTATTTTATTTGTTTTGATTTGCAATTCCTTTTCTCCTTTTAATGCTTTGATAAGCACGTGCTTTCAGCACTCTTAGCAGAAACAGAAGGATATCGCACACAAATAAATTCAATTGTTTGGTATTCCTGGTTTTTTGGCCGCTATTCAAATGTTTTGTTTTTGTTTTTATGCCACATTTTCTCTTATTCGCCGCCTCATTCTCACCATGTGTATGTGTGAGTGTGTGTGTGTGTGTGCTTTTTTACACAACAGTAATGCCTATTTATGGCTGTTTATTAGCTGTTTGGTGTAGTGGGTGGTAGTGGGAGGCTCCCCCTCATTTGAATATCCATGGAGCATAAAAAGACGGAAGGTAAACAAATACAACAGCAACACAACAGCACTTTGAGTTTTACGATTCTTGTGGTGGCTGTGGTGGTGGTGGTGGTCGTGGTGATGGTGGCCAACTTTTCCTTTGACTGAGTGGGATAAAGCAAAACAAATTGCCTGGAATGGTTTATGGTTTGTCAACAGTTTCAAAATGACTACCAAAGTAGGATAATATTTGCGAATAGTAAAGTGAAAACAATTTTTCAAAAAGCAAATAAAGGTCAGAGATGGGTAGAAAAAATACAAAAAAAATAAAACCTTCAACAGATAACAGTGGAGGGAAATTGGTAAATAGGAAGATCAATAGAAAGAGTGTCGGGGGAAAATTTTAAATTTTGTCTAAGAAAGAGAAATGAATGAGGACCCATTAAGATCAGGTTTGGAGTTTATTTTTTAACACATATTCAAAAAAAATTTACCAAAATCAGGTAAAAGGATACTTAGGCTATAAAAAAGAAAAGATATACATCAAACAGGGCTTGAAAGACCATATTCGGTAGAGTAAATTGAGGAAATAGTGCAACAAGCATACATTCTAACATCAATGAAAGTAGATTAAATAAGTATGAGCGAGTTTGGCCGGGCTGATCTTATATACACATGACAAGTTCTTTGCATGAATTTTTCAAATATTTTAGAGCTATATCAAGTTTTGCTCTGATGTGGACCATACTTGTCACGGCTGCAAGAAGTCCTAAAAAATGGCATTTCCACGCAAATTAAAAATAATTGCGCCCTAAGAGGCTCAAGAAATCAAATCCGAGATTGAGCTATATAAAGTTTTGCACTGTTGTAGACCGTGTGTGCAAAAGAGTGCAAAGTTCGGCCGCGCCGAATCTTATATGCCCTCCACCATGGATCGCATTTGTCGAGATCTTTTCTCGGCATCTCTTTTTAGGCCAATAAAGGATACAAAAAATAGTTGCTATGCTATTGGAGCTATATCAAGTTATGGTGCGATTCGGACCATAATCGAATTGAATGTTGGAGACCATAAATAGTAAGAATCGAATAAGAATTGCGCCCTCTAGGGGCTCAAGAAATAAAATAAGGAGATCGTTTTATATGGGAGCTGTATCAGGCAATAGACCGCTTCAGACCATATGTGACACATATGTTCAAGGTTATGGGAAAAGCCGTTGTATAAAATTTCAGTCAAATGGGATAGGAATTGCGCCCTCTAGAGTCTCAAGAAGTCAACATCACAGATCGGTTTATAAACGTACGTAGCACAGTTGTTGAAAGTCATAACAAAACACGTCGTGCTAAATTTTAGCACAATGGGATAGGAATTGCGCCCTCTAGAGGCTCAAAAAGTCAAGACCCCAGATCGGTTTATGTGACAGCTATATCAGCTTATAGACCGATTTCAACCACACTAAGCACAGTTGTTGGAAAACATAACAAAACACCTCAGGCAAAATTTCTGCCAAATCTAATAAGAATTGCTCCTTCTAGTGGCTCAAGAAGTCCAGATCCAAGATCGGTTTATATAGCAGCTATATTAGGTTATGATCTGATTTGAACTCTACTTAGCACAGTTGTTAGAAGTCACAACGAAATACATCGTGCAAAATTTCAGCCAAATCGGATAAGAATTGCGCCCTCTAGAGACCCAAGAAGTCAAGACCCCAGATTGGTTTATATGGAAGCTATATAAAAAAATGGGTCGATATGGCCCATTTACAATCCCAACCGAACTACACTAACAAGAAGTGGGGCCATAAAAGCTACATTTATTATCCGATTTTGCTGAAATTTGGTACAGTAAGTTGTTTTAGGCCCTTCGACATCCTTCTTCAATTTGGCTTAGATCGGTCTAGGTTTGGATATAGCTGCCATATAGACCGATCCGTCGATTTAAGGTCTTGGGCCCATAAAAGCCACATTTATGGTCCGATTTAGTCAAAATTTGGGACAGTGAGTTGTGTTAGGCCCTCCGACATTCTTCGTCAATTTGGCCTGGATCGGTTCAGATTTGAATATAGCTGCCATATAACCGATCCTCCGATTTAGGGTCTTAGGCTCATAAAAGCCACATTTATTATCCGATTTCGCTGAAATTTGGGACAATAAGTTGTGTTAGGACTTTCGACATCCTTCGTTAATTTGGCTTACATTGGTCTAGATTTGGATATAGCTGCCATATAGACCGATCCGTCGATTTAGGGTCTTGGGCCCATAAAATCCGCATTTATTATTCGATTTTGCTGAAATTTGGGACAGTGAGTTGTGTTAAGCTCCTCGACATCCTTCGTCAATTTGGCTTAGATTGGTACAGATTTGGATATAGCTGCCATAAAGACCGATCCGTCGATTTAGGGTCTTGGACCCATAAAAGCCACATTTATTATTCGATTTCGATGAAATTTGGGACAGTGAGTTGTGTTAAGCTCTTCGACATCCTTCGGTAATTTGGCTTAGATCGGTCTAGATTTGGATATAGCTGCCATATAGACCGATCCACCGATTTAGGGTCTTAGGCTCATAAAAGCCACATTTATTATCCGATGTCGCCGAAATTTTGGACAGTGAGTTGTGTTAGGGCCTTCGACATCCTTCGTTAATTTGGCTTAGATCGGTCTAGATTTGGATATAGCTGCCATATAGACCGATCCACCGATTTAGGGTCTTAGGCCCATAAAAGCCACATTTATTATCCGATTTTTCTGAAATTTGGAACAGGGAGTTATGTTAAGCTCCTCGACATCCTTCGTCAATTTGTCTTAGATCGGTCTAGATTTGGATATAGCTGCCATATAGACCGATCCGTCGATTTAGGGTCTTAGGCTCATAAAAACCACATTTATTATCCGATGTCGCCGAAATTTGGGACAGTGAGTTGTGTTAGAATCTTCGACATACTTCTTCAATATGGCCTAGTCGGTTCAGATTTGGATATAGCTGCCATATAGACCGATCCGTGGATTGAAAACTTTGGCCCCTTAAAGGGGGAATTTATAGTCGGATTTCGCCGAAATTTGGGACATGAGTTGTGTTAGGCTCTTCGATAACTTTCTGAAATTTGGCCCAGATCGGCCCAGATTTGGATATTGCTGTCATATAGACCGATCTCTCGTTTAAAGGTTTTGGGCCCATAAAAGGCGCATTTATTGTCGTATTTCGCCGAAATTTGAGACAGTGAATTGTGTTAAGCTCTTCGACAGCCCTCTTCCTCTAGGCCGATCTCCCGATTTAAAGGCTTGCCTCCATAAAAGTCACATTTATAATCCGATTTCACTGTAATTTGGCACAGTGACTGACTGTTAGGCTTTTCGACATTAGTGCCGTATATATTTGGATATGGCTACCAAGAGACCAATATTTTGTTCTACAAAATTGAACAATGACTTGTACTTATTAGACAATTAGTGAATGTTCGTGCCGAATTTGGTCCAATTTGGACCATATTTCGATAAAACTGTTATGGGGGCATTAATTATCAATTTTTCACCGGATTATAAAGAAAGGTGATTTACATATATACCCGAGGTGATGGGTATCCAAAGTTCTGCCCGACTTAAAGCCTTTTTACTTGTTTTTATTTAGTAAAAGCTTTTAAAATTGATTTTAACTTTAAAATTAAAATTTTTAACTTATTATGTGTGCTTATTACGACAGGTCAATGAATTTATTATTTGTATTACTGTTTCTCCTTGTGATCAAAATCAAAATATTTAAATTTTATTTATTTTTAAAAATTCTTCTCTTGTTAACCTCACAATGACCCCATTGAAAAATATGCTTAATTTGTTGGCTCATTCATTATGAAAATCCTTTGATGTAATCACCGTGATTGTGCCATTAGTTTGGCTTCGTGCTATTATAACCGTTGTCTTTGTCATATTTATTATTTATTTAAAATTACATTCTGCAGTTAAAGGCACACACACACACACACACGCCATTATTAAATTCAAACCATTCAATTTGCTGCCATTCGATATTTGTCCAATATTTTATTTAAATAAAATGTCAAAATCAATTAATGTGAAATTTGTTCATACGATTTATACTCATTTATTATTTGCGACATTAACACCTCTCACATGCATTCATACACCCACCCGCTCGTGCCATGTCGTGCCTGTAACGGTTTATGCATTATTAAATGAGTAAAATGGTGTTGTTGGTATATGATGTTACTCTCGCACGCACGCACACACACACACACACACACACACACTCAAATACGAAACGATAACAAATATTAAGTAATGAATTTATTATTAAACGCGTGTGTATATTTATTTTTGGACATATTATATTTATTTTAATTCAATGTAAAAGGTCCTTAATGGCAAAGAAGTTTGAATTGTTGTGTAGTGAGAGAGGGGGTGGGGGAGTACAAACACAATTTGGCAAAATTAAATGAATGCAAACAGTTTCTAATGTATACTACCCATATAGCAGACATTGCAACACCATGCCCAGAGTCATATTAGTGGTTCAGCTGTATAAAGTAATAAATGAATTTATTAATAAATGGCCAAGGATTTACAAAGACGAGCCAAACGGCTGAATGGATTTTAATGAATTGGACATCAATCGAAAGATATTTTTGCAGATAAGCGACGAATATATATGAAAATTAATTTTCTTTAAAGAAAGTCCATGAATATGAGAAATTAATTTTGAACAAAAAGGAAGCAATGAAAGCACAGCAAATTGTTGTGGGAGTGTAAGTGGCGAGATAAAGAGAAAAAATGGTAAGAGAGAGCAAGAGTATCACTATTTATAGTAGGTGAGGATGTTGTGGGGGTGTAATGTGCATGGCCCTACTCGTCATGATGGGCAGTCAATTTCTAAAGACACGACTTTGTGTGGCATTTGCAGTTTTGTTGTTGTTTGTTTGTATATCTATTGGGAGCCTACACAACAAGACAAAATATTTTGTAACTACAGTACATGTCGTATGCGGTAGGTGGTGTCTTAAACATAGGAATGAGCTTGTACAATGCGTATAGGCGGCGAATTGCTACAACAAAGCATCTTTTTTGGGAACTTGATATGTCAAAATTTGTAAAGAGGGCGAAGAAAATTCAATTCACAGTGATATTTCAAATTTTCGGCAAATTTGCTTTAACCAATCAGAGCAAGAAGAAGATCGGTCGGGCCGAATCTTATATACTCTCCACCATGGATCGCATTTGTCGAGCTCTTGCCACGGTATTTCTTTTTAACAAAGGATATAAGAAAAGAATTGCTATGTTATTGGAACATTATCAACTCATGGTTCATTTCGCACCATAATTGAACTGAATACTAGAGACCATAGTAGAAGTCATTGTGTAAAATTTCAGAATTAAAAAAAAAAAAAAAATTCAAATTTAGTCAGAATTGCGCACTTTAGGGGCTGAAGAAATAAAATAGGGAGATCGGTTTATTGGGGATCTGTAATAGGCCATAAACCGATTCATGCCATATTCGACACGTATGTTAAAGATCACGTTGTACAAAATTTCAGTCAAATCGGATAATATGGACCGATTTAAAGTTTTCTTAGGACAGTTGTTGAAAGTTATAACAAAACACCTCATGCAAAATTTCAGCTATATCGTATAATAATTGCGCCCTCTAGTGGCTCAAGAAGTCAAGACCCCAGATCGGTTTGTATGGCAGCTATATCAGGTTATGGACCGATTTAAGCAATTCTTGAGACAGTTGTTGGAAGTCATAACAAAATACCTCATGCAATATTTCAGTAAAATCGGACGAGATTTGCGCCCTCTAGAGGCTCAAAAAGTAAAGCCCCCAGGTCGGTTTATATGGCAGCTATATCAGGTTTTGGACCGATTTCAACTATTCTTAGCACAGTTGTTGAAAGTCATAACAAAACACGTCATGCAATATTTCAACCAAATCGGACGAGATTTGCGCCCTATAGAGGCTCAAAAAGTAAAAGCCCCAGGTCGGTTTATATGGCAGCTATATCAGGTTAAAGACCGATTTCAATCAGAAGAGTTGGAAATCATAAAAACACATCAGGCAAAATTTCTGTCAAATCTAATAAGAATGCAGAGTCCAGATTCCTCTACCCAATCTTAGTCGCAGAGTCCCTGGGTCTTGACACTCAACAGAATCAAGCAGACGAAAGATAGAACAACAAACTACTACAACAACAACAAGAATGCCTTTAACCTTCCACGGTAGACCAGAGTAGTTCTAGCTCAATTCCAATGGGGCTGGGATTGATCCCAATATCATAGACGTTTGTCACTATTATAACCAGGGACCACTCATCACATGTGTCAAATGCATGACTCTCTGGTGGATATGAGGATTCTTTCTGAATTGAGTTCATACGATGGTCATGGGCAGGATAGTTAGGGTACCGAAAAGGGCTTCAATAGGAATAATCTGAATAGAGCTCAAGGACGGCCTCCTTTTTGAGGATCTTGGATAATTGTGGGATTTTTAGGTCATTTGAAAAGGAGGGGGCTAAAGCTTGTTTGCTACGAAGATGACGTTTTCATCTTAGTGTGTGGTCGTTCAGAGAGCATATAGTATGCTGCCAAGATTAGCCAATGGGCTTGACGTAAACCGCTGAAAGATAAAGTTGGTGCTATTCACCAATATGAAGTAATTTGGTGTGTTTAGGGGACCTCTCCTAGATGGGGTGGTGCTATCGCTCTCACTACTGATAGGTCTTCTAACAAGCAATTGCAATTTCTGGACTTTGAAATCGCGCTGGTTGACGGTTGTGCACCTAGTGTGGCACTGCCTGAATTGGTTCAGTATTACGGCTAAATGAACACTTTTCCTGTCTAAATTATTTTCAGGCACATAGTCTTTTTGTCATTTTTGACTGCAATAGGGGCATGAAATCACACCACATCACATCACATCACATTATATCATATCACATCACATCATATCACATCACATCACATCACATCACTTCACATCATATCATATCACATCACATCACATCACATCACATCACATCACATCACATCACATCACATCATATCATATCACATCACATCACATCACATCACATCACATCACATCACATTATATCACATCACATCACATCACATCATATCATATCATATCATATCACATCACATCACATCACATCATATCACATCACATGTCACATCACATCACATCTTATCATATCACATCACATCACATCATATCATATCACATCACATCACATCACATCACATCACATCTGATCATATAACATCACATCATATCATATCATATCACATCACATCACATCACATCACATCACATCACATCACATCACATCACATCACATCATATCACATCACATCACATCATATCACATCACATCACATCACATCACATCACTTCACATCACATCATATCATATCACATCACACCACATCACATCATATCACACACATCACATCACATCACAGCACATCATATCATATTTAGATACAACTATGGATATGGTCGAGGACTATTAATATAATAGGGTGATTTATATATCCATGGTGGTGGGTGTCCAAAGTTCGACACAGCCGAGCTTAACACGTTTTTACTTGTTTTATTTTCATTTATTTTATTTTTCCTTTTTGCTGCCATCATTATTTCTAATTCCTCTCTTCTATTATCGTCCCTCGTACCTGTTACACAATAAAGCCACTCAATATGTCTTCAACTGACGAAATACTTCATTATGTTGACACAAACAATTAACTCAGTTTACGTGACAAAACAATAGGAATGTCAATCATGTATTGCCTGGCTAAAGGGATGCTGTTCAACTTGAGACCCCGCAATGCTCTACATTTCGTGTCAATATGTAAGTTTGTATCGATGAGTACTATGTAAATGATGAAGCACTTTCAATTAGCATTTTTAATGGGTAATGTTCGTGTATGCTATGCTGACGATTAGCAACGATTGATTAACGATCATCAGTCATTGAGAGTATGACAGCAATTTGACTCATGCCGAGACATCTTTATGCCCTCAACTAGAGAGGCATTAGCATGCCTCAGGTAAAGAGAAACTGTATAAATGTTGGGGAGTGAGCTGGGACAATGAGAAAGTAAGTTGGGAGATGGGCTAATAAACGAGCTTAACAGCATTACAGACATATTAACAGACTTAAGTTGTACATGGCTGCATTCTTTCTTACCTTGTTGTGTATGTATTGTCCTTGAGTTGTTTTTTTCCAGTTTGTTCCAGTCTGATGATGGGATGAGAGGTATGCTGCGTTGTTTTATTTTAAAGCTGCTTCACTACATAAAATGCTTAATGGTCCTTGTTGTACCTTAATAACCATTAGTTGACCACTTCTGTTGACCCATAAAAGTTAATGCTAGTCAAGAAGAATTCCATGCACTTGCAAAACAAACTTATGGCGGTGCATTATTTTTGTGTATTGGCTTTTCTACCATTTTAATGCATCTGCTAAATTGTATTGCCAAAACATTGCCAGGGTTAGTTTTTTTTCTGTAAAAGAGCAGTATAGAGTATAGAATGAGGTATTAGAGTGGGTTTATAAAAATATTTTATTACATTAGTAGGATTTTTATACAGCGGCTTAGGATTTTTAAGTGAACCTTTTATAATACTTCAATACGAAAACAAATGGACTAGGAAAAGTCATAAAAAAAAGCAGAAATTATAGACTGTTGGCCATATTTACATCTCAATTCTGAATCACAGTGGCGAACTGCAATGATGAACCACACCGGCCTACTGAAACGACTTGGTGCAAACCATCGTGCTAAGTGAAGTGAACATAAGTATCTGAGTGTTCTCTCAAGTTGATCCAAGTTATTTTTAAGCACAAAGGGCGCAAGGTCTGAATAACATCCTAGATATAGGATTTACCCTAAATCTTGTTATTTGGGTGCTACATGAACTTACAAAAATATACAAAATCTTACTCGCCATCGAGGTTTTCATGGCAATAAAAAATTTTTTTCTACAAATACGTCAACAAAAATGGAAAGTAGTCTCTCGATGTCAATATAAACAAGTAAAAAGGCATTAAGCTCGGCAGGGCCGAACTTTGGATACCCACCACCTCGAGTATATATGTAAACCACCTCACATCAAAATCCGGTGAAAATTGCATACCCATAGCAGTTATATCGAAATATGTTCCGATTTGGAACAAATAATAATAAGTACAGTAGCTAGATCTAAAAATAGACCGATGGGAACCATATACAACACGGATGTCGAAAATCCTAATATAAGTCACTGAGTCAAATTTCAGTGAAATCGTAATATAAATGCGCCTATTATGGGGCCAAGACTTTAAATTGAGAGATCGGTCTAGATGGCAGCTATATCCAAATCTGAACCGATTTGGGCCAAATTGCAGAAAAATGTCAAAGAGCCCAACACAACTCACTGCCCCAAATTTCGGCGAAATCGGACAATAAATGCGCCTTTTATGGGTCCAAAACCTTAAATCGAGAGATCGGTCTATATGGCAGCTATATTCAAATCTGGATCGATCTGGTCCAAAATGAAGAAAGTCGTCGAAGAGCCTAACTAAACACACTGGCTCAAATTTCGGCGACATCGGACAACAAATGCGCCTTTTATGGGCCCAAAACCTTAAATCGAGAAATCGGTCTATATGGCAGTTATATCCAAATCTGAACCGATCAGGCTCAAATTGAAAAACAATGTCGAAGGGCCTGAGACAACTCACTGTCCCAAATTTCAGCATAATCGGATTATAAATGTGGTTTTTATGGGCCTAAGACCCTAAATCGGAGGATCGGTCTATATGACAGCTATATCCAAATCTGGGCCGATCTAGGTCAAATTGAGGAAGGATGTCGAGGGGCTTAACACAACTCACTGTCCGGAATTTCATTAAAATCGTATAATAAATGTGGCTTTTATGGGCCTTAACCCCTAAATCGGAGGATCGGTATATATGGCAGCCATAACCAAATCTGGACCGATCTGGGCCAAATTGAAGAAGAATGTCGAAGGGCCTAACACAACTCACTTTCCCAAATTTCATCAAAATCGGATAATAAATGTGGCTTTTATGGGCCTAAGACCCTAAATCGGCGGATCGGTCTATATGGGGGCTATATGCAGATATAGTCCGATATAGCCTATCTTCGAACTTAATCTGCTTATGGACAAAAAAAGAATCTGTGCAAAGTTTCAGCTTAATATCTCAATTTTTAAAGACTGTAGCGTGATTTCAACAGACAGACTGACATAAATTATTATTATTAAATAAAGTTAGAAAAAATTTCTTATAAATTAGGAAAAATTTCTTAGAAATAACAAAAAACTTCTTAGAAAATAGAAAAAAATTAGAAAAAATTTTTTCGAAATTAAATAAAACTCTTCGACATTAAAAACATTTCTTAGAAATTAAAACAAATTTCCTAAAAATTAGATAAAATTCTAAGATATTAGAAAAATTTCTTAGAAAATACAAGCAAATTCTTAGAAATTAGAAAAAGAAAGAATTTTCTTAAAACTTAAAAAAATCTTTGACACTAGGAACAATTCTCTCGCAATTAGAAAAATTCTTTAAAATCAGAAAAAAATTCTTAGAAATTAGAAAAAAATTCATAAATAATAGAAAACATGCCTTACAAATCAGAAAAAAAATCATAAAAATGTGGTAATTGCAGTTTTGTTTTAAAAATTGCCTCTTTCGCTAAAATTAAGCATTTTGGGAAAATTTCATAGATATTTTGTGTTAGGGATTATTTTATGGGAATCTTCTTAGAGAAAATTTCATAAAATTTTTGTCTTAAGAGAAAATTTCGTAAACATTTTGTTTTAAAAGATAATTTCATAGAAATGTCGTCTTAAGAAAAACGAAACTATTAGAAAACTTCATAAATACTTTAAAGAATTTGGTTTAATAATGTTTTAGTATTTTTGTGCTGGTAAATAAACTTTTGGAAATTTGTCCGAGTAAAAATTTCCTATAAATAAGAAAAAAATCTCTAAGAAATAAGAAAAACTTAATAGCCTGTTTGTCTATTTCGAAACGAAATTTTCTCGTCACTCAATCGTTTGTTAAAACTGCAATTGGAACAAAAAAGGGAAGAATTTCGATGTATAAACAGATTTATAAAAATTTTAAGAGCTAACAACTCATCAAAAATAAATACTAATAACCGCTTATATAGACGAATATAGATAGGCAAAAGAAGCCCAGACGAACGAAAAGCAACCGTTCGACAAAAAGGCTTTCAAACTTTTTTTTTATATTAGAAAATTTTTTTTAAAATTTAGTAAAAAAATTTCTAGAAATTTGTCCAAGTAAAAAATTTCCTATAAATAAGAAATTATCTCTAAGAAATAAGGAAAAAATTCTTCAAAATTAGAAAATTTATTTTGAAAATTAAAAAAAAAGCTTCGAAGTTAGAAAATATTCTTAGAAATTAAAAATTTACTTAAAAATCAGAAAAATTTTGATAGAATTTTTTGAATTTTGAGAAAATTTCTTGAAAATTGCCTCTTTTAATAAAATTACCTTTCTGAGAATATTTCCTAGAAATTTTTTCTAGGGGAAATTTTACGTTTAGAGAATTTTAAAAATTTTGTCGTTTGTTTCTCTTTCGGGTCGAGTTTAGTGATCGAAATTTTTTGCATTGAGCTTGTCTTAAAAGCGAAGCAAACGAAAAATTGTGAAATAAAATTAACTTCGCCCTAACAAGCAAAAAAAACTTGAAAATAAAAAATTTTGTGATTAGGGAATATTTTAATAGAAATTTTGTTTTAAGAAAATAAAACTTTAAGAAAAATTGTCTGCGCTTTCTTTTTGTGGTCTTAAAATCTTATTAAGATTCCATTGCAGGATATTGTTCGGCTATAGACCATTTGGTTCAATGCTTTATGTTCAAAGAATAGCACAGCAAAGAACTCTCAAAAGTAAGGCAAAATGTGTGACGTTGCTTAAAAGCACTTGACTGGCTATGCGTATCGGGCAGATATCAACAGAATTTGTCGAATGGATCATAGTGCTTTACATACCAACCCAACTGCTAAAGAAATAATTTCTTAGAAATTTTGTCATTAGAGTAAATTTCAAACAAATTTTGTCTTAACTAAAAATTATGGTCTTTTGTTCGACCTACCCTTATGTCTAAACCATGTTAACGACTATATGCACTTCCATTACATTTAAAGTCGACAAACAACAGAACAAAATATAAAAAACTTAATATCTTTGTTTTGATATGATGATGGTGATGGGGGATTTTAACAGCTTAAATGTCATCCCTCTTATATTTAATGGCAAATGGTAATCGTGTGGGTAATGACCATAAAGTTTTCTTCCCCCTTCCCAAAATGGTAAGGTAATAATGCACTTTTTACTACTTGCTAGAGATGAGCTACTTCATTTAATGATGGTAAGTTTTGAAACTGCATAACTTATCAACAGTTTGATGGAACATAAATTTGTAAGGAGACAGAATAAATATTTTAAACACAATTGAAGAAATGAAGCCAAAGAGTCCAAAAAGACTCTAAAGCAGTGGTGGGCAAATACATAGACACTATTACACATTATAGTGAAATAAAGAAGGACATACAATCATGGACTGGGAAATAAGGTGCACATGTGTTAGTTGGCCCATCACTGCTCTATAGTAATCGCCAAACATTCCTACTATTCAAAAAAATGAAAAACGCAGATGAGTTGAGCACAAAGTGAATCGATTGTGGCGTATACGTTACGAAATTCATAGAATTTCTATAAAGTATACGCAACATTGAACCCACATATAGTTAAATAACTTACTCGTACAGTCTCCTTGCGCCCTCTATGGGATAATATTACATTTTTTATCGATTAAACTAAACACACAATTTTAATGAGAGATCATTTCACAGCCTGCCCGTCTGTCACCAAAATAAAATTTAATAAAAAAGCTAAAATGTCGTGCTTTTTATACCCTCCACCATAGGATGGGGGTATACTAATTTCGTCATTCTGTTTGTAACTCCTCGAAATATTCGTCCAAGACCCCATAAAGTATATATGTTCCTGATCATCATGATATTTAAAGGCGATCTAGCCATGTCCGCCCGTCTGTCCGTCCGTCTGTTTGTCAAAAGCACGCTAACTTTCGAAGGAGTAAAGCTATCCGCTTGAAATTTTGCACAAATACTTTTTATAAGTGTAGGTCGGTTGGGAGGCCAGCGTAGCGCAGAGGTTAGCATGTCCGCCTATGACTTTGAACGCCTAGGTTCGCATCCTGGCAAGACCATCAGAAAAAATTTTCAGTGGTGGATTTCCCCTCCTAATGCTGGCAACATTTGTGAGGTAAAACTTCTCGCCAAAGAGGTGTCGCACTGCGGCACACCGTTCGGACTCGGCTATAAAAGGGAGGCCCCTTACCATTGAGCTTAAACTTGAATCGGACTGCACTCATTGATATGTGAGAAGTTTGCCCCTGTTCCTTAGTGGAATGGTCATGGGCAAAATTTGCATTTGCAGGTCGGTTGGGATTGTAAATGGGCCATATCGGTCCATGTTTTGATATAGCTGGCATATAAACCGATCTGGGATTTTGACTTCTTGACCCTCTAGAGGGGGCAATTCTTATCCGATTTGGCTGAAATTTTGCATGAAGTGTTTTATTATGGTTTCCAACAACTGTGCTAAGAATAGTTCAAATCGGTCCATAACCTGATATAGCTGCCATATAAACCGACCTGGGGTCTTGACTTCTTGAGCCTCTAGAGGGCGCAATTCCTATCCGATTTGGCTGAAATTTTGCTTGAGATGTTTTGTTATATAGCTGCCATATAAAACGATCTGGGTTCTTGACATCTTGAGCCTCTAGAGGGCGCAATTCTTATCCGATTTGGGTGAAATTTTACATGACATGATGTGATATAGTTTCTAACAACTGTGCCAATTATGGTTGATATCGGTCCATAACCTGACATAGCTGTCATATAAACCGATCTGGGGTATTGACTTCTTGAGCCACTTGAGGACGCAATTCTTATCCGATGCACGCTAACTTTCGAAGGAGTAAAGCTATCCACTTGAAACTTTGCACAAATACTTCTTATTAGGGTAGGTCACTTGGGAGTGTAAATGGGCCATATCGGTCCATGTTTTGATATAGCTGGCATATAAACCGATCTGGGGTCTTGACTTATTGAGCCTCTAGAGGGCGCAATTCCCATCCGATTTGGCTGAAATTTTGTATGCGGTGTTTCGTTATGACATCCAACACTGGTGGCAAGTACGGTGTAAATCGGTCCATAACCTGACATAGCTGCCATATAAACCGATCTATGATCTTGACTTCTTGAGCCTCTAGAGGGCGCAATTCCTATCCGATCTGGCTGAAATTTTGCACGAAGTGTTATGTTATGACTTCCAATAACTGTGCCAAATATGGTTCAAATCGGTTCATAACCTGATATAGCTGTCATATAAACCGATCTGGGGTCTTAACTTCTTGAGCCTCTAGAGGGCGCAATTCCTATCGTATTTGGCTGAAATTTTGCACGCGGTGTTTCGTTATGACGTCCAACAACTGTGGCAAGTACGGTGTAAATCGGTTCATAAACTGACATAGCTGTCATATAAACCGGTCTGGGATTTTGACTTCTTGAGCCTCTAGAGGGGGCAATTCTTATCCGATTTGGCTGAAATTTTGCATGAAGTGTTTTATTATGACTTCCAACAACTGTGCTAAGAATAGTTCAAATCGGTCCATAACCTGATATAGCTGCCACATAAACCGACCTGGGAACTTGACTTCTTGAGCCTCTAGAGGGCGCAAGTCCTATCCGATTTGGCTGAAATTTAGCTTGAGATGTTTTGTGATGGTTTCCAACAACTGTGCTAGTTAAAATCGGTCCATAACCTCATATAGCTGCCATATAAAACGATCTGGGGTCTTGACTTCTTGAACCTCTAGAGGGCGCAATTCTTATCCGATTTGGGTGAAATTTTACATGACATGTTGTGATATAGTTGCTAACAACTGTGCCAATTATGGTTGAAATCGGTCCATAACCTGACATAGCTGTCATATAAACCGATCTGGGGTCTTGACTTCTTGAGCCACTAGAGGATGCAATTCTTATCCGATGCACGCTAACTTTCGAAGGAGTAAAGCTATCCGCTTGAAATTTTGCACAAATACTTCTTATAAGTGTAGGTCGCTTGGTAATGTAAATGGGCCATATCGGTCCATGTTTTGATAT
Source organism: Stomoxys calcitrans (assembly GCF_963082655.1). Classification (NCBI taxonomy): domain Eukaryota; kingdom Metazoa; phylum Arthropoda; class Insecta; order Diptera; family Muscidae; genus Stomoxys; species Stomoxys calcitrans. The sequence goes on along the minus strand of NC_081554.1, from coordinate 14,735,405 downwards.
AGCTGGCATATAAACCGATCTGGGATCCTGACTTCTCGAGCCTCTAGAGGGCGCAATTCCTATCCGATTTGGCTCAAATTTTGCATGAGGTGTTTTGTTATGACTTCCGAACACTGTGTTAAGAATAGTTCAAATCGGTCCATAACCAGATATAGCTGCCATATAAACCGACCTGGGGTCTTGACTTCTTGAGCCTCTACAGGGCGCAATTCCTATCCGATTTGGCTGAAATTTTGCATGCGGTGTTTCATTATGACGTCCAACAACTGTGCCAAGTACGGTGTAAATCGGTCCATAACCGTATATAGCTCTCATATAAACCGATCTATGATCTTGACTTCTTGAGCCTCTAGAGGGCGAAATTCCTATCCGATTTGGCTGAAATTTTGCACGAGGTGTTTTGTTATGACTTCCAATAACTGTGCCAAATATGGTTCAAATCGGTTCATAACCTGATATAGCTGCATATAAACCGATCTGGGATCTTGACTTCTTGAGTCTCAAGAAGGCGTAATTATTATCCGATTTGGCTGAAATTTTGTACAACACCAACTCCCATGACCTTCAATATACGTGTAAAATATGGTCTGAATTCGTCTTCAGCGTGATACAGCTCCCCTATAAACCGATCTCCCTATTTTATTTCTTGAGCCCCTAAGAGACCCTATTCTTATTCGATTTCTCTGAAATTTTACACTAGACTTCTACTGTGGTCTCCAACACTCAATTCAATTAGCATAGCAATTCTTTTCTTTTATCCCTTGTTTGTCTAAAAAGAGATACCGGGAAAGAACTTGACAAATGCGACCAATGTTGGAGGGTATATAAGATTCGGCCCGGCCGAACTTAGTACGCTTTTACTTGTTCTCTTTAAGTTATCCAACATTGGGACAAACTTAAACATATAGACTAGCCTAATCCCCATATATTACATTTCAATCATTTAAGTAGATTGAACTATTCATTACATTCTCATTGAATACTACACCAATGATGTGTGTCATTCATCCATATGGTATGAAACATTTACACACTCAACAGCATTAAAATTTCACTCTTTCTCTCTCTCTCTCAATTAAATGAAAGACCCCATTTCGTACAGATACAGCGACATTGTAGAGGTTAACATGTGGAACTCACCATAGCACAAACCCATTAACACAAACTTGACCACTACTCAAGCATAGCGACATTAGAAGTATGTCGAAGAGGGAGAGAGAGAGATGGATAGTGGGAGTGGGAGATCTGAAGTAATGTCAGGAATTTTCTCACACAAAACATTTGTTTATTTATACAAGCTGTAACATTGAATGGTTTATTTTGTTTGTTGGCACCTCTGCTAGTAGCACCAACACCAACACACCGCATAATGACCCATTGAGCCACACACAGAGATATTTCTCTTAATATCCACTCACTCACTACTCCCCAGCATTAACTAATCGTTGTAAATGCATAGCTAGCAAGAAGCAAAAACATTATGACTCTGCCAACTTTACTACAGGAAAATGCATTGCAAATTGTCCACAAACGCACACAGTTAGTGCAGCGGTGTTTGTATATAACAAAACAGAGTTATTTTATGTGTGGTTGTTGAACGCAAGGATTGCATCAAAAGTGCGAGAACGGGTGACATACCATGTAACTACATTAGCTCATGCACGTCACCACTATGCAAACATCACAACACAAAGGAATTGGCTGGCAGAGGTAAATTTTTTATAGCTGAGACCAGAACAAAATGAAGAAGAATTTTAAAGCTACTACAACTACAACCATTATTCAAGCAGCAACATTGCAGTACAGTGATGCGAGGTAAAAACATTTGTGAAAAACCAAAAGAAAAGAAAAAGCGTGTTAAGAAAGGGTAGTTTTAGTACCCTTCTTTAAGAAAGGGCAGTTTTAGTACCCTTTCGTTTAGGAAAGGATAGATTTAGTACCCTTTCGCTTAGGAAAGGGTAGTCTTAGTACCCTTTCGTTTAGGAAAGGGTAGTTTTAATACCCTTTTGATTAGGAAAAGGTAGTTATAGTACCCTTTCGATTAGGAAAGGGTAGTCTTAGTACCCTTTCGTTAAGGAAAAGGTAGTTTTAATACCCTTTTGATTAGGAAAAGGTATTTTTAGTACCCTTTCGTTTAGTAAAGGGTAGTTTTGGTACCCTTTCGTTTAGCAAAGGGCAGTTTTACTACCTTTTTGTTTAGGAAAGGGTATTTTTAGTACCCTTTCGTTTAGAAAAGTGTAGTTTTAGTACCATTTATTTTAGGAAAGGGTAGTTTTAGTACCATTTATTTTAGGAAAGGGTAGTTTTAGTACTCTTTCTTTTAGGAAAGGGTAGTTTTAATACCCTTTCGATTAGGAAATTGAAGTTTTAGTACCCCTTCGTTTAGGAAAGGGTAGTTTTAGTAACCTTTCGTTTAGAAAAGTGTAGTTTTAGTACCCATTCGTTTCGGAAATACTAGTTTTAGTACCATTTGTTTTGGAAAAGGGTAGTTTTAGTACCCTTTCGTTTAGGAAAGGGAAGTTTTAGTACCATTTCGTTTAGGAAAGATTAGTTTTAGTACCCTTTCGTTTAGGAAAGGGTAGTTTTAGTACCCTTTCGATTAGGAAAAGTAGTTTAAGTACCCTTTCGTTTAGGAAAGTGTAGTTTTGGACCCTTTCGCTTAGGAAAGGGTAGTTTTAGTACCGTTTCTTTCAAGAAAGGTTGATTTTAGTACCCATCCTTTCAATAAAGGGTAATTTTAATACCCTTTCTTTCAAGAAAGCGTAATTTTAGTACCCTTTATTTCAAGAAAGGGTAATTTTATTACCCTTTCTTTCAAGAAAGGGTAATTTTATTACCCTTTCTTTCAAGAAAGGGTAATTTTAGTACACTTTCTTTTGAGAAAGAGTAGTTTTAGTACCCTTTAATTTAAAAAGAGTAGTTTTAGTAAACTTTTTTTCAGAAAGTGTAGTTTTAGCACCCTCTCTTTTAAGAATGGGTAGTTAAAGTACCATTTCTTTTAAGATAGGGTAGTTTTAGAAAATTTTTTTAATAAAGGGTAGTTTTAGTACGCTTTCTTTTAATAAAGGGTAGTTTTAGTAGAATGGGTAGTTTTTTTAAGAATGGGTAGTTTTATTACCATCTTTTCTCTTGAGAAACTGTATTTTTTTACCTTTTCTCTTGAGAAAGGGTAGCTGTTTTACATGTGCTCTTGAGAAAGCATTTACCCTTTCTTTTAGAAAGGCTACTCACATACGCCTCAGTAGTTTGGTGGATTGCTATGGAGAAAAAGTGCAACATAAGAACCATACAACAGGTAAAGAGAACACACACACTGACTGCTAGTGTGTTCCGCACTAGCAGTTAGAAGGAGTTCCACGTTAGGTTCTCATTTCTTTGAAAATCTGTCAGATTTAGTGGATAATCTGGATGGTTAGAAGGAGTTTCACGTTAGGTTCTCATTTCTTTGAAGATCTGTCAGATTTAGCGGATGATCTGGATGGATCGACGGTAGGAATCAGAAGGCATCTTCCTTCTTCTGTTCCTGTAGTATTGCAATCAACGAAAACGTCTAAGTGAGTCTGATGGTTGACTGCCGTTTAAACCTAACCTAACCTAACCTATTGAGCATTGGCAGAAGGTTTCAGATGGATAATAAAACATTGCACCCCAAAGCTTCTCTAGTTTGACAATTTATGCTTATTTTTGCTTCTTATATCCAGATCTACGACTTTTCCACTGTCTGATGCCATTAGTCAGCGATATGTTGCACTGTACTATTAAACGTTGTAGAGAATTCTTTATTTCATATAAGCACTTACTCCAGCACATTCTTGCTTGCACTACCACTTTCACATGCTAAAGATGTGCGGTGGTGAGTGTGTGCTTTCTCCCTCCCCACTCTCTCCTCTATATTAAGGCACTCCAATGAGTGATAAAAAAAGGACACCCACACAACAGCACATTGTATTTCACTGGCTATTGTTGCTGTTGCCACTGTTGTTAGTGAAAGCTTTATTGGCTGTTGTTAGTCCATGCATCACTCGATGTGATGATGGTGGTGGACAAACCCAGTCAAGAAACAAACACAGAAAAAAAGTGGACCCTCAAAGGAAGCAAAATTGCAATAAAACCAACCAATGTAAAAAAGCTTGTAATTGAATTTTAACTCTTCTCATTTAGCAATTTTTCTTCCTCTTCTTCTTCTTTTTGCATCATCTGCTGAATGTTTCAACCACATCACCACAATGCGGTTTCAGGTGTGGCCAGAGGAAAATCGATTGAAAAGGAAATTGTGTGTCGTTCATGACAGATAGAGTGAAACTTTATAGCAATGCAGTGCAAGGCTTAATATAAGACTAGAACTTAAGAAAATAATGAGAGACTTAAGCATGGTTTAGGGGTTATAGATATTTGAATTGCTCTCCAGAAGGGTTTAATCTTTTGTGGACAATTTTAGGAAAGTTTTTGTTTGAACCCTTTTAGTAAACCATATATGCGAATCTAACATACTAACTTGTGCATAAATATCTGGGTGGTCTTCACATCCTCTAAGTACATTAGGGGTTGATTCGGACTATACCTGTCAAGGACGTTGGAAGTCGCAACAAATCTAAATATGCAAAATCTCAGGTTAAATGAATGAAAATTTTGCACCCCAGAAGTTTAAAAAACCAGAACGGAATATTGGTTCATTTAAGATCCATATCGAACATTAACAACTTCAACATCAACAACTTAGATGTTTACACAACTTCAAGTGAATAACATAGCAAACTTTGTAGTTGTTGTTGTAGCCGCAGATTTGTGGAAGAAGAGCAGTCATCGCCAGTTGACTTCTGGTATGTAAACCTGATTAAATTTTGTCTGTCCGTCTGACTTTCTAACTTTAAGTTAACTTGTTTACTAACTTTAAGTTAACTTGTTTTCCACAGACAGACGGACAAGCAAAATTAGTTAATCATAGTTGTCAGGCATATATAAACAAACTTACGTTATAAGGTCATCGAACAATATTTAATGTTGTTGCAAACAAAATGATGAAGATGGTATACCCCAATCTTACAGTGAAGAATTGGAAAAGAATGGAGGAGATAAAAACCAATTTCATTAAGCTTCTTTATTTTCCTGTTCCAAATTAACTAAATTTAAAGTTGTGGTGAACTAAATGTTAACTCATGTTAAAAAATTGCTGCCATGTTATAAAACACCACATACTGTTGACAAAGAAGAAGGGTAAAATCTAATTTTTTCAAGTCAAATGAGACATTAGATGCAAATAAAACTTTTTTCAAAAGAACAAATACCGACTTTTATTGCATTTAGCCAATAATCGTAACACCCTTAACATTTGCTCATAAGGCCAAAGATCATTTGTCACATAAACTGGTTTTTGACAAATGAATAAAGAGTTTAGCAACACGCAAAATAAGGTGTTGTATCCATCCTTGGCATTCGTTGAACTTGCATTGGTATTCATAGATCTCATTGGTCAAGTTCATTAGCCAGAGTGCACATGTGGTCAAATAAATACAAAAAAAAAAAACAAGTAAAAGCGTGCCGGGCCGAATCTTATATACCCTCCACCATGGATCGCATTTGTCGAGTTCTTTTCTCCGGCATCTCTTCTTAGGCAAAAAAAAAAAGAATAAAAGAAAAGAATTGCTCTGCTATTAGAGCTATATCAAGATATGATCCGGTTCGGACCACAATTAAATTAGATGCTGGAGACCTGTGTAAAATGTCAGCCAATTCGAATAAGAATTGCGCCCCTTGGGGGCTCAAGAAGTAAAATAGAGAGATCGATTTATATGGAAGCTGTATCAGGCTATAGACCGATTCAGTTCATAATAAACACGTATGTTGATGGTCATGAGGGGATCTGTCGTACAAAAATTAAGCCAAATCGGATAAGAATTGCGCCCTCTAGAGGCTCAAGAAGTCAAGACCCATGATCGGTTTATATGGCAGCTATATCAGGTTATTAACCGATTTGAACCTTACATAGCACAGTTGTTGGAAGTCATAGCGAAACACGTTGTGCAAAATTTGATTCCAATCGGATAAGAATTGCGCCCTCTAGAGGCTCAAGAAGTCAAGACCCATGATTGGTTTATATGGTGGCTATATCCGGTTATCATCCGATTTGCACCATACTTGGCACAGTTGTTGAATATCATAGCAAAACACGTCGTGCAAAATTTCATTCCAATCGGATAAGAATTGCGCACTCTAGAGGCTCAAGAAGTCAAGACCCAAGATCGGTTTATATGGCGGCTATATCAGGTTATGGACCGATTTGAACCATACTTCGCACAGTTTTTGGATATCATAGCAAAACACATCGTGCAAAATTTCATTCCAATCGGATAAGAATTGCGCCCTCTAGAGGCTCAAGAAGTCAAGACCCAAGATCGGTTTATATGACAGCTATATCAGGCTATAGACCGATTTGAACCATTCTTGGCATAGTAATCGGATATCATGACAAAACACGTCGTTTAAAATTTTAGCGAAATCGGATAAGAATTACGCCCTCTAGAGGCTCAAGAAGTCAAGACCCAAGATCGGTTTATATGGCGGCTATATCAGGTTATCATCCGATTTGCACCATACTTGGCGCAGTTGTTGAATATCATAGCAAAACACGTCGTGCCAAATTTCATTCCAAACGGATAAGAATTGCGCCCTCTAGTGGCTCAAGAAGTCAAGACCCATTATCGGTATATATGGCAGTTATATCAGGTTATCATCCAATTTGAACCATAATTTGCACAGTTGTTGGATATCATAACAAAATACTTAGTGCAAAATTTCATTCCAATCGGATAAGAATTGCGCCCTCTAGAGGCTCAAGAAGTCAAGACCCAAGATCGGTTTATATAGCGGGTTATCTTCCGATTTGAACCATACTTTGCACAGTTGTTGAATATCATTGCAAAACAAGTCGTGCAAAATGTCATTCCAATTGGGGATAAGAATTGCGCCCTCTAAAGGCTCAAGAAGTCAAGACCCAAGATCGGTTTATATAGCAGCTATATCAAAACATGAACCGATATGGCCCATTTACAATACAAACCATTCTACACTAATAAGAAGTATTTGTGCAAAATTTCAAGCGGTTAGCTTTACTCCTTCGAAAGTTAACGTGCTTTCGATAGACAGACGGACGGACGGACATGGCTAGATCGACATAAAATGTCGCGACGATCAAGAATATCTACACTTTATGGCATCTCAAACGAATATTTCGAGTAGTTACAAACGGAATGACGAAATTAATATACCCGCCTCCTATGGTGGAGGGTATAAAAAGATGTGAAAGGGCCTAACACAACTCACTGTTCCAAATTTCGGCGAAATCGGACAATAAATGCGCCTTTAATGGGTCCAAGACTTTAAATCGAGAAATCGGTGTATATGACAACTATATCCAAATCTGGACCGATCTGGACCATATTGAATTACCGGCATTGGCAATGTGAGGCTCAAATTAAAAGGAATTAAGAAGGGCAGCACGAATTTTATATCCATATTTGAGTCGAAATGTCCGAGTTGCCATCCCTCCCCTTATGAGAACATTACCACCCGGTACCGAGAAGGGGCAAATTCTCACACATCAATGAGTGCTTTCCGATTCAGGTTTAAACTCAATGATTAGGGACCTTTTTTATAGCCGAGTCCGAACGGCGTCCCTCAGTGCGACACCTCTTTGGGGGAAAATTTTTTATATGACCATGCATGGCGTTGTACCTCGCAAGGTCGCCAATTCGAACGCGTTCAGCGTCACACCCTAAAACGATATTAGAGAGTTAAAGAAGGCGCAGCTGAGTGGGCCCGGTTCGGCTAGTTGGATAATAAATATGGCTTTTATGGGCCCAGGAACTTAAGCCGGGAGATGGATCTATATAGTCCAATACAGCCTATCTTCCGTATATACTGCAGTCGTCAGACCTATGATGCTATATGGTGTTTTGGTGTGGTGGACAGCGCTTCACAAGTCCACCTACTACTCAATTCTTAATCGGGTCCAAAGGATGGCTTGTTTGTGCATCACAGCCGCTCTAAGGACGACACCATCTGATACACCGAATTTATTGCTACATCTAATGCCTCTGGACACTGTATCTACATAAATTGCTGCGACCACTGCCGTGAGGCTAAAGGAGCAAAAGTCGTTGCTGGCAACCTTCAGTCTGTCAGCATATTTTCACAATGGCTGAGACGTCTGTTCTACTCAGTGACAGCAAAGCGGTAGACCTCTTCAGGTCTAGATAAGGCCACATAGTTTTGGAATGCTCACACCCCCCTCTTTGTGACCATCCATCATTCGTTGTCCTTCGGGCCTGGTTCTGAATACTTAGCTTACATGTCGCTAAAGGCATACCCACCGATTCCAGTATCCCTGTAATGTGTAGGGTAGCTCCTAGTCTCGCAAACACGTCCGCTTTACAATTCCCTGGGATATCTCTGTGAATCGGCGCCCAGAACAGGTGAATTTTGAACTATTCAGCCATCTCGTTGAAATATCTGCGACTGTCGAGGGCGGTTTTTGAGTTCAGAAATACCTTCTCCAGGGATTTAATGGCTGCCTGGCTGTCTGAGAAGATTATATCGTAGCCATTCCACCACTTACTTTATTGCAAGTATATCCGCTTAACACACACTGCAGTGGTCGGGTAACCTCTTTGATATGACCAGTGCTAGATCTTTAGAGAACACCCCAAAGCTTACCTGGTCGTTTAGTTTGGAGCGATCTGTATAGAAGTCTATGTAACTTCTGTTACCAGGGATATCATTGTTCCATTCGGTTCTATCAGGAATAGTGGTACAGTACTCTTGTATCAAAAAGCGGCTCAGGTAGGGTGTAATCCATACTGACTGGAACATCGGACATTGTATCAAGGATAACACTGCGACCCTTAGCCTCACGGCAGTGGTCGCAGCAATTTGTCTAGCCACAATGTCCAGAGGCATTAGATCTAGCATTATATTCAATGCATCAGAAGGTGTCGTCCTCAGTGCGGCTGTGATGCACAAACAAGCCATCCTTTCGGATACGGTTTAGTATTAAACAGTAGGTGGACTTTTGAAGTGCCGTCCACCAAACCACAACACCATATATAGGTCTGACAACTACAGTATATACCCAACTGCCTGGAACATCAAACATTGTATCAAGAAAAACAAAGTGTCCGTACCCGCCACATGACCAAAAAAAAGCCCCTTTAGCCTCACGGCAGTGGTCGCTGCAATTTGTCTAGCCACAATGTCTAGAGGCATTAGATGTAGCATTAAATTCTGTGCATCAGAAGGTGTTGTCCTCAGTGCGACTGTGATGCACAAACAAGCCATTCTTTCGGATACGGTTGAGTATTGAACAGTAGGTGGACTTTTGAAGTGTCGTCCACCAAACCACAACACCATATATAGGTCTGACAACTGCATTATATACCCAATGCATGATGCGCGGTCTAAGTCCCCAACTTTTGTCAATGGCTATCTTGCAGGTGTATAGGGCAAGTGTTGCCTTTCTTGCATTTTCCCAAATATTGGATTTGAAGTTCAATTTCCTGTCCAGCAAAACACCCAGGTATTTTGCGCTTTCTGTAAATGGAACATTCTCTTCTCCCAAGGAGACAGGTGCCACTGTTGGCAACTTGTATCTCCAGCTGAAAAGAACTACCTCTATCTTGCACAGACGTAAACCTAGACCACTTTTGGTAGCCCACTTCGCTGTTGCAGGTAAACTTTCCCCTAAACGAATCAGCATACTATTACATTTTTTCCTTCAGAGATATTATTGTCTCTGTTAATGACTATATTCCAAAGTACAGGAGGCAGTTCACCTCTTTGAGGTGTTCCTCTTCTGACCCATCTCTTTAGATCTACAGATTCCAAGCCTGTGTTCTAAAATTTTATAAATGAAATTGTGCTATAAACTCGAGCACAACTGTTAACACACCTCTAACTGGCATTGACATAGAAATGGACCTGTAAAACAATTAATCATCATTTGTAGACATGAAATGGCTTAAACTAAAAGTGCTAATAAACAAATGGATTGCATCGAATAAAAAAGGTATTTTTAAGCAGATCATAATCTTTTTTGAACTCACGAAAAATATAAAATTAACTCATACGCTTAACACTTTGTCATAAGTGATGTTAAAGGTCTTTACTTTCCAAACCACAAAATTCAATTCAAGTAATTCGGAAGTCACTACAAAATTCTCTCTCGATACTCTTCATAACTTTTTGGGTAATTTACATTTTCACTGGTGGTTTTGTTAACCTCCTTTGCGAGAAAGTGAATACCCTTAGCTTCTATTCGAAATTCAATGGCCCTTAAAAATGCATAAGGCAATGCAAGCGACCTTAAAGTTTACTTGGAAAGTTGAGTGCAGCAGCATTTATCGTTTCTTCTTTGCTCCACTTTAGAGGTTTTTTGTTTTTGTCGCTTAGTTCATTATTTCCGCACTATATACAAGAAATATTTCTTTGTCTAATATTAAAAATAAACGAAGACATAAAATAAAGTCAAACCACCGATGAAGGGGGGTTTTGAATAAACAAAGATGGTGTAAAGATTGTGGAAGTAAGACGCGAAAATTGTGCTAATAGAGCTACAATCATTTTCAAACCTTGGAGATGCAAACTCATGTCCATACACACACACATCCACATATGTTTTTACATTCTTACAGGTGAATAGTTTGGGGTTGTTGCTGTTGTACCTTAGAGAGTAGGAAACTTTCAAGAAATTATAACAAAAACCCGCACACACTCACACATTCATGCGAGAGCATGCATGAGTTTCATGTGGGTGAGATTGCAAGCCAAAAAATGAGAAGGATAGATGTGGAAAGGCTTTCATGGACTTAACAACTTTCATATGTGTGTGGAGAACAGTGAGTAGAATTCTTAATATTCAAATTTTAATTTTTGTCTTCGAAATTTATAAAAAAAATTAATTTTTTAAACTTTTTTTAAAAAATTTAATTTTTGATCTTAAGAAAAAAGTTTTAAAATCAAAAGTTCAACAGGTTCAGAGAACATGTTGTCTTGGCATAGGCGGAACGATGAGGACCACACCCAATAGGGCGCTGGAGACTATTTTAGATATCCGACCCATTGACATACAGATTAAGTGTGAGGCAGCCACTTCGGCTATGAAACTTAAGGAGACGGGAGAATGGATTGAGGATGGGAGCAGCTCATACTATCGCGGTTTAATCGAGGCGACGATAGGAAACCTGGAAGTAAGGGAAGAGTCAAGGGAAGGTTTTCGAGATATCCGACCCATTGACATACAGATTAAGTATGAGGCAGCCACTGCGGCTATGAGTCTGAAGGCGATGAGAGAATAGATTGAGGATGGGAGCAGCTCATACCATAGTTGTATAATCGAGGAGACGATAGGAAACCTGGAAGGAAGGGAAGAGTCAAGGAAAGGTGGAGGGAAGGTTTTCGAGATATCCGACCCATTGACATACAGATGAAGTGTGAGGCAGCCACTGCGGCTAAAAAACTTAAGGCGATGAGAGAATAGATTGAGGATTGGAGCAGCTTATACCATAGCGGTATAATCGAAGCGACGATATAAAAACCTAGAAGGAAGGGAAGAGGTTTCCGTTCGCATACCTGATATGAACCTTGAGGTCGAGTTAGGGGCACTGCTGCCAGCGGCACAGTCTTTGATTGACGGAACCCTAGTATTGTCATGCGGAAGATCATATTACACGGATGGATCACAACTAGAGTACAGAGTGGGTCTGGGGGTCCAGAATTGAGAACCCAGAGACTGAGATCTGTTTTAGACTGCCTGACCATAATACGGTCCTACAAGCGGAGGTTCAGATCGGACTATATTTATATATAGCTGCCATATAGACCGATCTCACGATAAAGGGTCTGAAGACCATAAATGCTTTATTTATTACCCGATTTCGCTGAAATTTGCAATAGTGGGATATTTTAAGCCTCCCGACATCTGACCTAAATATGGATTAGATCAGTCTATATTTAGATATAGTTGTCATATACACCGATTTGCCGATAAGGGGTCTGAAGCCAGTAAAAGCTTTATTTATTACCCGATTTCCCTGAAATTCGAAAAAGTGAGTAGGTTAAGACCTTCCAACATTCGACCTAAATATGGTTCAGATCGGACTATAATTAGATATAGCTGCCATATAGACCGGTCTGCCGGTAAGGGGACTGAAGCCCATAAAAGCTTTATTTATTACCCGATTTCCCTGAAATTCGTAAAAGTGAGTAGGTTAAGACCTTCCAACATTCGACCTAAATATGGTTCAGATCGGACTATAATTAGATATAGCTGCCATATAGACCGGTCTGCCGGTAAGGGGACTGAAGCCCATAAAAGCTTTATTTATTACCCGATTTCGCTGAAATTTGAAACAGTGTGTTTTTCTGAGCCTCACGATATCCGACCTTAATATGGTTCAGATCGGTTTATATTGGATATATCTGCCAAAAAGACCAATATTTTATTCTTCAAAATTGAATAGTGACATAAATATTAGACCACTCAATATTCATGCCGAATTTGGGTGCTTAAGTTATCCATTTTTTTTTTTAGTTTTACTTTACTCTTGACTTTCTGCTGGCCATCATTCACTGTGCATTGCTCTATCAGCTAATATACGACTTAGCTATATTTCAGCTAATTTCACTATAACTTTCCAACTTCAATCCTATAACTCTCTCTTCTGTTACTAGCAAAGTTTGTCTTCGGTTCCGAACACACACCCATAGACACATATTATACATAATTTACACTTAAGATGCTTGTACGATAAGATAAACTTTACTTTCAATCTCATCTTTACAATTTTCGAACAACCCTGCAGCTAACCCTCCAATAGAGGTTAAAGCATTTTGGATCATCAACACATCAGTTGAAAAAAAGATACGAAAATAACACTAAAGTTCATAGCAAATTAAGGGCATAGTGTAAAGTTTTCACCAGCAGCTAGGCTATGCCTTAAGAGGAAGAGAAAGAGAGCTATTGGACACAAATATTTGCATGTTAATGATTATGAGAACGTTAATTAAATTCTTAAAGGATTTTGTATATGTATCTGCGTATAAGGAAGGTTCAAATGCGATTTTGATGTGTAGTGGCAAGTAGGTCATCAAAAGTAATTTATTTATTAATATTTAAAATAAAATAGGCAAGTATGGTCTGAAGTCATGAAAGTCGGATCTTTTGATATCCTACACCACATTGGGTAAGCAGGCAGATTTGTAGAATTCCAACCAAAACCCGAACATATTATGGAAGTCATAGAGGAAATCGTTGTGCAAATATTCGGAGAAGAGGTCAGTTGATAAATGTGTTTGCTAATGCCCTAAAAGTGAAAGTCGGAAGATAAATATAACCATATTTATAAATCTGAAAAAATTTCTATGAAATTCAACTCTGAATTTCGTAAAGATCTGTTAATAAATCACCAAATGATTGCATATCAATCGGATGAAAATATGTATATATGTGATCTATATCTAAATATAAACCGATTTCATTCAAAATCGGTACACAAACAAAGTCACAAAAGAAGACATTGTTCAAAGTTTTAGGAAAATCTGTTAAAAAGTCTACCGATTTTACAATTGATCGATACATATGCATATACGTATATGGGAGTTATACAATAAAATAAAATATAATAAAATATTCGGCAGGGCCGAACTCGCATTTGTCAAGTTCTTTGGAAGATATCCTTTATAGGCAACCAAAAGGTAATGGATAAGAATTGTTATGCTCTTTAAGCTATACCAAATTATAAACGTATTGGGGATACACTTGGTTTGACTGTTGGAGACCAAAGTAGAATTCATTGTGCAAAATTTCAGCGAAATCGGACAAGAATTGCTCACAGTAGTGGCTAAAGAATTTAAATCGGGAGATAGGTTTACATAGGAGCTATATCTGTGAACCGATTTGGGCCCCACTAGGCACAGTTGTTGGAAGTCAAAACAAACCTCATCATTCAAAATTTCAGCCAAATCGGTAATTTATTTCGCCCTCCATCTGTTCAAGAAATTAAGATTCGCAATTGGTTTATATGGGAGCTATATCAGGTTATGGACCGATTTGAAACATACTTGGCACTGTTGTTAGAATTTGAAACTAAACATGTCATGCACAATTTCAGCCAAACGGATAACAATTGCGCCCTCTAGCGGCCCAATAAATCAATATCCAAAATAGGTTTATATGGGTTATTTAGATCATACTTTGTACAGTTGTTTTAAGTTAAAACAAAACATTTCATACAGCAAAATCGGATAATAATTGCGCCATCTAGCGGCTCAAAAAGTCAATATCCAAAATCGGTTTATATGGGAGCTATATCAGGTTATTAATCGATGATCGAACTGAAGCACATCGTGAAATCTCAGAGAAATCGGAAAAAAATTACGCCTTCCAGCTGCTGAAGAAGTCAATATCCAAAATAGGTTTATATGGGAAAAATATCAGGTTATGAACCGATTCAAACCGAACTTGGCAAAGTTGCTGGAAATCAAATTGAAATACCTGGTACAAAATTTCAGCCACATCGGATAAGAATTGTCTCTAGTCTCTAGAGGCTCAAGAAGTCAAGATCAAGAATCGGTTCATATGGAAGCTATATCAAAACATGACATTTATGGAAATATTCGTGCAAAATTCCAAGCGCATAACTTTATTCCTTCAAAAGTTTGCGTGTCTTCGACAGACAGACGGATAAAATGGTCTAAAAAGACTAAGAATGTCATGGCGATGTGTTACAAAGGGAATGACGAAATTAGTATACCCCATCCTATGGCGAAGGTTATAAAAATATAATATAATATATAAGAAATTCAAACAAAATAGAAGTTAATTTATTGCAACATCTTGAGAAACACCATCAAAAATGCAGTATCTAAATTCGACACCATAAAATGTTCGTAGCTCCTTAAATCTATGCTTATTCGCAATCTCATCGTAACTATTAAAGTTCATTTAAATAATAAAAACGTCGATATTTTAAAATTAAAATCCATGTCAAATTTATGTTTCAAAATTAAAATGGTAATTTTGGAGCTAATTTGTGGCTCTATCAATAGTTTACACTTTCTTTGAAAATTGGACGGATCTTAATATTTTGGATGAAAGTCCATAAAAGGTATTTTTTAAATTAAAATGCTCGTTAATCCTTAAAAAACGTTAATTTGTCCCCTCATCATAGGTTTCAAATGTCTGAAAAATATTTGGTGGAATCACGAAAGCGGTAGAACTAATAAAAATAGCCCCTTGAAATTTTGCACACATAATTTTTTTTTCCAATTTGGGCAATATCGGTTCATATTTGCATATAATTCCCATATAATCCCCGGATTTGACACAAAGACTTCTGTTATGACATGCAGCATCCATGCTAAATATGATCCGAATCGGTCAATATACTGATAGAGGTCTGAGAGGTTTGAGGCTTGAGAAGCTGCAATCAATTTCCCGACTTCATTGTTACAAAAAAATTTAAATACAAACTGAGGTGGTGAGCACCCAAGATTCTGTTCGGTCCGTTTTTATCTGTTTTCTCTGCAAATTCTTTAAATAAGCGTCCAGGTTAATCAAGTAAAATCGTCTTAAGTTCGGCCAGGCCGAATCTTGGAAACCCACCACCACCACCTGATATAGCGCCCATATTAAATGATCTTCCGATTATGCTTCTTGAGACTTTAGTGGATGCAATTCTTATCCGATCCGAACAACTTTTCATATGACCTTCAACATACCTGCCAAATATGTTCTGAATCGCTCCATAGCCTCATATAGCTCCCATTTAACATATCTACCGATTTTACTTCTTGATCCCCAAAAGGGCGCAATTCTTATTCCGATTTGGCTGAACACTGACTTCTACTATGGTCTTCAAAATCCGGTCTGATTATGGCCCGAATCGGTCTATAATCTGATAAAGCTATAATAGCATTACTTTTCGTATCCATTAGCGTTTGTTTGCTTATAACGAGTCTATTGGGCAAAGGACTTGAAAAATGCTATCCATGGTGTAGGGAATATAGGAATCGGCCCGGACAAGTTTAGCACGATTTTACTTATTTAACTTAAAATGCTTGTAAATCCTTAGATAAACGTACAGCCCAAAAACGGAAGATAGTTCGAAATTCCATCAAAAATTTAAAATTTCCTGGAAAATTGGGCGGTTTGATTTGTTGACGAAAATTCATGGAAGATTTTGTTCTAGCTTAAAATGCTTGTAAATCCTTCAAAAAATATATCAAAAATTTTAAATTTAGCATTGTGTTTTACGTTTCACTGTTATTAGACTCCTATAAGTCACATGGAAAAAATCCATAGCAATTTCTACATTTTTAGTTAACAATGATTGTTATCACCTCCTCACCAAACCCACCAAGAAAAAGATATTGGTCATTGTTAACTAATTAGCCATAATCCCTCTTGGGGCTCAAGATGCAAGATACAAAGCCCCATGGGAATATTACCATCGTTTATAGAGATTTTATATTCACATTCAATATATAGTTGTTTGTCCTGAAAAGCACATTGTAAACCAAAGTTAGGGGGATGCTAGTTTTATTTCCCAAACTTGCTAATGAAGTATGCAAATTTTATATAAATAAATGTAAAAACTTAAAAATCCCCCTTAATTCTTTAGATGTTGTGACAACATCGTTAACTTGTAGTCTAGCACAGAAGTAGTGATAGTTCCAACAAAAGCATGACGAACACTTGTCTGGCTGTGACAAATAGAAGTGAATTGCCAAAAAATTAAGTTTTGTCAAAGTTTCCAAAATAAACTTAAAAAAATAATATCACCAAAGAGTTCAACTCTCTGGTCAATACATGAAAAGTATGGAGCCAAATGATGTTTGAAGTACAAAAAAGGAAAAATGAAAGTATTTTCTTTGTCGTGTTATCTGACAGATACGAACAATGTCATGCAAAATTCAACAATGTCCAACATTCTTTACAAGTTCATGGCTTAGTAGAATGTTGGACAAGAGAACTGTAAGGAATTTAAAAAAGAAAGGATATCATAAAAATGTTTAAAGCCCATTCGTTATGAAGCTAGACACTCCAGGTCTACGAATGCACAATGGTGACATTGTTTAGCATGAAAGGTGATGAACATTCACAAGCCACTTTCATCATACCAAAACTAGGGAAACATATTGATGCATTTAATCTAGTCCGTCGAAGTCAGTAGGGAACTTATGTTTCCAAGATTTGATGAAATGAACAGATAGAACTAGCAATAAGAACAGAAGATCTCTGAAGAATATTTTAACCACTTTCAAATGTTTGCTTTAAACAAGCATTTCCTGATCATCATATTTAAAGGAATTCCTTAGGTATAGCAATAAGAACAGAAGATCTCTGAAGAATATTTTAACCACTTTCAAATGTTTGCTTTAAACAAGCATTTCCTGATCATCATATTTAAAGGAATCCCTTAGGTAGAACTATGCAATATTCTGGCTTAAGAAACCCTTAATAAAAAATACTCAGCCACAATTCGCTGGGACACAACTCTCAGTCCATAAAAAATGTTAACGAAACTTATTTTTCTGCAAATTAAGCAAATCTACAAAGAACAACAAACAGTAAGCAGCAACTCAAGGAAGTAAACTTGTCAACTTGCCCCTGAGGCCAGAACATTGGCATATCTTTAGTAAAGATGACTTGCTGGCCAAGCAAAGAAATTCAATTTTCATGAACACACGCTTTCAATGAATGCCCTTAACCTCTCAACCACTCAAAGATGTTGAGAAAAATGCTTTTGAATAAACTGCTGATGAAATTTCCAGATGTTTAGAAGTTCGTGATGTAGTTGCAGACTTCTATTTTTGGACAGAAGCAACATCTATTTGTGGCAACTGTCATAATTATGTGGCGAAAAAATATATACCACAAATGAATGAATGAATCCCAAGATGTGGATAAGGATGTGAATCTAGAGAATGTGGTGAATGGCGACAACTGTGTTTTGTATTTGTTCAGTGTTCAGCATGCGACACAAGTACCATCGTCAGTTTATCACGAATGAGTTTCATGCACTTGAATGCGTTCTTCTTTTTCTCACTGTTCAAAACATGACCGAAAATGCGGTTTCTCTTTGGGTCTGTATCAAAATGTTGTCAGCATTTGCCTTCGAGGCAAACGGGTCTGTTTTGCAATAGGATAGTATTTAAGGTTTATTATCTGGAAACTGATGATGTTGAAGTTTTTCCTCTTTTTATATGATTGAGTCGTGGAATAAAGCCAAAGAGAATGTGACAAATCTAAGCATTAGAAAAATCTAAATTGGAAATACTGTTTAAGTTTGGGTATGACACAGCTCATTAAATTATATATAGACTAAAATAATATTATTGAACGGAATGTTCAAGGGAAATTTAGTTGTAGTAAAAACAAGATATACATATATAGCTCGGCCGGGCCGAATCTTATATACCCTCCACCATGGATCGCATCTGTCGAATTCTTTGCGCAGTATCCCTTTTTTGGCAAACAAAGAATAATGAATAAGGACGGAGGAGCTATATCAAGTTATAGTCCGATTCGCGGCTCAAGAAGCAAAATCGGGAGATCGGTTTATATGGGAGCTGTATCAAGCTATAGATCGATTCAGACCATATTGCACACATATGTTGAAGATCGTGAGAGAAGCCGTGGTACAAAATTTCTGCCAAATCGGATGACAATTGCGCCCTCTAGAGGCTCAAGGAGTCAAGATGCCAGATCGGTTTATGTGGCAGCTATATCGGGTTATGCATCGATACTCATCACAGTTGTTGGAAATGATACCAAAACAACACGTGCAAACTTACAGCCAAATCGGATAAGAATTGCGCCCTCTAGAGGCTCAAGAAATCAAGACACAAGATTGGTTTATATGGCAGCTGTATCAAAACATGGACCGATTTGGCCCATTTACAAGCCCAACCGACCTACACTAATAAGAGGTATTTGTGCAAAATTTCAAGCGATCAAATCGGATAAGAATAGCGCCCTCTAGAGGCTCAAGAAGTAAAGACCGAAAATCGGTTTGTATGGCAGCTGTATCAAAACATGGACCGATTTGGTCCATTTTCAATCCCAACCGACCTACACTAATAAGAAGTATTTGTGTAAAATTTCAAGCGGCTAGCTTTACTCCTTCAAAAGTTAGCGTGCTTTTGGCAGACAGACGGACGGACGGGCGGAGGGACGGACAGGCGGACGGACATGGCTAGTTCGACTTAAAATGTCACGACGATCAAGAATATATCTACTTTATGGAGTCTAGACCCCAGGTGTAACAAACAGAATGACTAAATAAGTATGCCCCCATCCCATGGTGGAGGGTATAAAAATAAAGTGAATCGGTCTATAATCTGATATAGCTCCCATATAAACCCATATAAACATAAAGAAATAATACCGGGATTATTTGTTAAGCACCTATAGAGCGCGGAGGCCACCGTAGCGCAAATGTTAGCATGTCCGCCTATGACGCTCAAGGACCGGGTTCGAATCCTGGCGAGATCATCCGAAAAAACATTTTACAGCGGTGGTTTTCCCCTCCTAATGCTGGCAACATTTGTAAGGTACTATGCCATGTAAAAACTTCTCTCCAAGGAGGTGTCGCACTGCGGCACGCAGTTCGGACTCGGCTATAAAAAGGAGGCCCCTATTCATTGTGCTTAAACTTGAATCGGTCTGCACTCATTGATGTGCAAGAAGTTGGCACCTGTTCCTTAGTGGAATGTTCATGAGGGAAATTTGCATTTACCTATAGAGCGCAATTCCTATCCGATTAGGCTGAAAGTTTGCACAATGACTTTTACTATAGTCTCCATCATCCAAACCAAGTATGGTACCTATAAAGAGATACTGGGCAAAGAACTTGACAAAAGCGGTCCATGATGAGGGGTATATTTAATATTTTATTTTCATTTTTATTTTTATTATTTTTATTTTCATTTTTATTTTAATTTTTATTTTTTATTTTATTTTATTTTATTTTTTTTTTTTTTTATTTTATTTTATTTTATTTTATTTTATTTTATTTTATTTTATTTTATTTTATTTTATTTTATTTTATTTTATTTTATTTTATTTTATTTTATTTTATTTTATTTTATTTTATTTTATTTTATTTTATTTTATTTTATTTTATTTTATTTTATTTTATTTTATTTTATTTTATTTTATTTTATTTTATTTTATTTTATTTTATTTTATTTTATTTTATTTTATTTTGTTTTATTTTATTTTATTTTTTTTATTTTACTTTATTTTATTTTAATTTTTTTATTTTATTATATTTCTTTTTTTTTGTGTCTTGTTTCCTTTTATCTCTGAACTTTTAATTAAATATAAAACAATATCGCACCTACACACGCACCCTTAAAACGAAAAAGGAAATAAAATTTTTCAACATCAATTATTTGCATTTGCACTTCACTCACCCAAAAAACTTGCTGCGAACTATAATTTTGTTCTGTAGTTGATGCAACTAAAAATTGCGTGCACAATAAAACACAAAGAGATTTGTTGAACCAACGCCACTGGTACACAGCACCAACACGAACAACAACAAAACAAACAGCAAATAAAAGCATGCGGAAACAGTTCCCCACTATTCACATATACTACCACAATCAAAGAACGAAGGCTTTATGTTATATGACTAAAACTACAATACATTCCTACAAAGGCGGCTGTGTGTAACAGAGGGTATGAGTTTTATGGTGAAAAATAAATATCTCAAACAATTCTCAGAGAAGGTGCTACACTTCTCTCAACCAAAAATGTTAGATATATTAGAAAGAGATACGAGTAGACCTATAGACACCATTTGAATGGCTATAAGTGTATTTGCTCCATTTTTTTTTTTATTAATTTTTTTTTTCAATATGTGCGTTGTATGTCCATAGTAGCATGGGGCGGATTAATATCTGCACCCTCTCTTCAACCTAACCTATTTTTTATTTTTTTTTTTATATAAACTCATATTTTTTTATACCCACTACCATGGGATGGGTAGTATGCTAATCTTGTCATTCCGTTGGAAACACTGCGAAACATTATTCAGCGTCTCCAGAAAGTATAAACATTCTTGATAGTCTCATTATTCTGAGTTGATCTATCCGTCTGTCAAAATCACGATAGCGGTCGTACGCGCAAAGTTAGCTGCTTGAAAGTTGCGTGCATTATTCTATTTGATGTAGATCGTTGGGGATTGCTAATGAGCCGTATCGGTTCAGATATCGATATTGCTCAAATATTAGGTGGTCCTTCGTTTTGACCACTTTAGCCCCTACAAGCCACAAATGTAATCCAATTGGGCTGAAATTTTGCACGAGGTGTTCTGTTTTGACTTCCAGCAAATGCAAATTTTGTCCAAGAACATTCCACTAAGGAACAGGGGCAAACTTCTCACCCATCAATGAATGCAGTTCGATTCAAGTTTAAGCTCAATGCTAAGGGCCTTCCTTTTTATAGCCGAGTCCGAATGGCGTGCCGCAGTGCGACACCTCTTTGGTGAGAAGTTTTACATGGCATATTACCTCACAAATGTTGCCAGCATTAGGAGGAGAAAGCCACCGCTGAACATTTTTTCTGATGGTCTCGCCAGGATTCGAACCCAGGCGTTCAGCTTCATAGGCAGACATGCTAAATTCTGCACTACGGTGGCCTTCAACACAGCTCAGATCGATTTATATTTCGATCTGGCTGTCGTATATACCCATCTCCCGATTTATGGTCTTAGGCCCATTAAAGCCACATTTTATCCGTTTTCTCTGAATTTTGGAACAGTGAATTGCGTTGGCCGCTTGACGTCCGTGTTCAACACAGCTCAGATCGATATAAATTTGGATCTGGCTGTCATATAAAGCGCATTTAATAATCGATTTTTCCAAAATTTGGCACAATGAGTTGCATAAGGACTCTCTACATTCATACCTAGTATGAAAAAGTTCGGACTATATGTGGATATAGCTGTCATATATACCGAATCCCGATTTAAGGCCTTGGGCGCATAAAAGGTGCATTCAGTACCCATGGGCCCATTCTTGGGCCCATAAAAAATTGCAAATTTTGCCCATGAACATTCCACTAAGAAACAAGGGCAAACTTCTCACATATCAATGAGTTTTTGGCTAATACAAACAGGGACATTCTCTTTCAAACGCGATGCTGATGTTACTCTTTACTTTTGTTTGCCTCTCTGTGACACACATGATTAATTTTGATAGATATTCCAAAGACGTAACTCGAAATTTACTGCGCATACTAGCAAAACAAAGAGATGGTTTGAAATTTTGTCACATAAATTCCCAAAGTATAGTAAACAAAGTGGATGAGTTTAAATATATATTTGAGAATGGGGAAATTGATATTATATGTCTTTCGGAGACTTGGCTACACAGTGCTATACCCGATAGCTTGATAAACTTGAAAGGATACACGGTTTTCAGATCGGATCGAGAACGTCGTGGAGGTGGTGTTGCCATCTATGCAAGGAACGCTCTGAAAGCTAAACTGCGGTTGAGATCTAATCCTGAGGATCAGACGGAGTATATTTTCGTTGAACTTTCAAGTAACTCGAGGAAAATTTTGATTGGTTGTTTTTACCGGCCAAACAATACGATAGATTTGGATCAAATACATAACGTCTTAGAGTCCGTGACATTGGGATATAGTGACGTTGTCATAACTGGAGACTTTAATTCCAATATTCTTGTAGACTCGCTTTTAACGGACAATATGTTGACACTGGGTCTCTACCCTACTAATACTACAAACCCTACTCATTTCTCTTCAACTGTTAATACCCTTTTAGATTTATTCTTTGTAAATAACGCCTCCAATATTTTACTTAATGAACAAATATCTGCTCCTTGTTTCTCGAAACACGATTTGATTTATCTAGCTTACAATTTCACCTTGTCGGAGAAAGTGGAGAAGTTTTCGTACCGCGATTTCAGGAACTTGAACTATTCTGCTTTAGATGAGAGGATTCAGGAAGTCGATTGGCATGAAATATATGGACTTATATCTGTTGATGATAAATTGAGCTTTCTTCAAGAAAACATTCTTCGTATCTATGATACAACAGTCCCTATTAAAACGAAAATGAAAAGATCAAACACTAAGCCTTGGTTTAATTCCACTATTAGAAATTTCATTAGAAATAGGGACCTAGCCTACTCTAGGTGGAAACGTTTTAAGACTCCTGAACTTCAGGAAGAATTTCGCACGGCCAGGAATAAGGTTAATAAAGTTATTAATGATGCAAAGTTACGATATTTTTCATCCAAATATTATTCGGCGTTAGACACGAGAAGCAAGTGGAAGGTTATAAATGATATCGGAGTTGGTAAATCCAAGGCGATTTCTACCTACCATGGAGATATCAACGAATTGAATAGATCTTTTGTTAATATTCCGACCTTGGATATAGACACCACTTTCTATCAAGTCACTAATAGGGTAGTGGACAACACACATGTTGACTGCAGTTTTGAGTTTAGATGTGTATCGCACGATGAAGTTATACATAGTCTTATGTCAGTGAAGTCTAATGCCATTGGTCTTGATGGTATTGACCCAAGATTTATTAAAATACTGATTCCTTACCTACTACCTTATTTTACTCATCTCTTTAACTCAATTCTAATCTCCAGTAGATATCCGAGTATCTGGAAACGATCAAAGATAATTCCTATCCCTAAATCCAATGGCGATTTTCGTCCGATTTCGATATTATGCTACCTCTCGAAAGTTTTCGAAAAGATTTTACATAGACAAATGTCTGAATATCTCCAAAGGGAATCGCTGATATCTGATAGACAAACCGGGTTTCGAGCTCATTATAGTTGCGTTAGTGCATTAGTTGAAGTTTCGGAATCGATAAGGAGTAAAATTGATGATGGTAATGTTAGTTTTCTCGTCCTTCTTGACCATTCAAAGGCTTTCGACTCGGTTGATCATCGTAATCTATATATGAAGCTCAGAAGATTCTTCAAGTTCAGTGATACTTCTATAAAGCTTTTTCAATCGTATCTCAGTAATCGGCAGCAGTCAGTGTACGTAGGAGATGCCATATCAGAGTCAATAATAGTGCCCAAGGGGGTTCCCCAAGGCTCTATAATAGGTCCGCTTCTTTTTTCACTTTACGCAAACGATCTTCCAAGCCAGCTAGTCCACAGTCAGATCATCATGTATGCTGATGACGTTCAGTTGTTTCTTAGCGGTTCTGTTGATGATATTGGTGAATGCGTTACAAAACTCAACCAGGACCTTTCACGTGTTTATAACTGGGCCACAGCAAATGGTTTATTTCTGAATCCTCATAAATCGAAAATTATTGTTTTTCACAAGAGTAAAAGATTTACTCTACGAGACTTGGATGTCACTATAAATCGTCAGAAGATTGATATTGTGTCTAGTGCGAAGAATTTAGGTGTAATTTTTAATAGCTCATTGACTTGGTCTAATCATGTGAATGCTATAGCAGGGCAGACATATGCAAAGCTGCGTACACTGTGGATCACACACTCTTATACACCTATTGAGGTTCGGACTCTATTAGCGAAGATGTTTCTAATTCCTGGTTTGATCTATGGCTGTGAACTGTTTGCGAACTGCGATTCACTAAGCCAACGGAAATTGAATGTAGTTTTTAACAGCATTATTCGGTATGTCTATGGTGTAAGAAGAAATCAACATATTTCCACCATGGCGAATTCCCTTTATGGCTGTAGTTTTGACAATTTACTCAGAATCAGATCTCTACAATTCCTGCATAAGATCATTGTGACACAAACACCCAATTTCCTCTACGACAAATTAGTATTCGCCCGATCTAGAAGGGGTAGAAAACTTGTACCTTTTCGAAGAAGGAGTCTAGTATCTAAATGGCAATTTTATACGAGTACCATACGTCTTTGGAATACCATTCCCCACGAAATCCAAAACATCAGCAACGCGTCAGACTTTAAGAAAAGACTTTTTATTCTTCTTAGTAACTAATTATTCAAAAATTGTTTTTCTCTCCTTTTAAACATTGTTAACTTCTTCCTTAAAGTGAAAACTATTTTAATTTATTATTATTCTCAATAATTTGTATTTCCATCATTAATATTCAAAAAAAATTTTTTTACATTTCTTTTATATTTCCTTAAAATTTTTATATTATTTTTATTATTATTTTTTTCAAAGGATATATGACTGTTCTTATAAGCCTGCACTATAATTATAAGATTTTTTATCTTGTTGTGTAGGTATTCATCAAATAAATAAATAAAATACCGAATCCCGATTTAAGGCCTTGGGCGCATAAAAGGTGCATTCAGTACCCATGGGCCCATTCTTGGGCCCATAAAAAATTGCAAATTTTGCCCATGAACATTCCACTAAGGAACAAGGGCAAACTTCTCACATATCAATGAGTGCAGTCCGATTCAAGTTTAAGCTCAATGATAAGGGAGCTACTTTTTAAAGACGAGCCGAGAACGGCGTACCGCAGTGCGACACCTCTTTGGAGAGAAGTTTTATATGGCATAGTACCTCACAAATGTTGCCAGCATTAGGAGGGGAAAACCACCGCTGACAATTTTTGGGCCCATAAGACGCATTTATTAACCAATTTCGCTGAAATAATGAGTTGTGTTAGGTCTCTTGACATTTGTACCGAGTATGACAAAGATCGGTCTACATTTAGATGTAGCTTTCATATATACCGATCTCCCCAGTAAGGGTGTTGAGCCCATAAAAGGAGCATTTATTAACCAATATCGCCGAATAGCACAATGAGTTGAGTTGCTATTTGGCACAATTAGTTGGGTTAGACCTCTCTACATTCGTACTGAGTATGATAAAGATCGAGGTCTATTTGGTTATCGCTACCATATATAGCGATCTACCGATTAAAATTCTTGGGCCCTAAAAGACGCATTTATTACCTGATTTCGTTGAAATTTTGCGCAGTAAACTGTGTTAGGCTTTTCGGTTTCCGTACTCAATATGGACCAGATTGGTCCATATTTGGCTATAGCTGCCATATAGACTAATCTCCCTTTTTAAGGTATTGGACCCATAAAAGGTTAATATTTTACCCGATTTCGCAGAAATTTGGAACAGTAAACTCTGTTAGGCACTTCGACATCCTTGTTATATATAGCCCAGATCAGTCTATATTTTGATAAAGCTGCCATACATATCAAACTCCCGTTTTCAGTTTTTGGGCCCATAAAAGGTGCTTTTTACTAACCGGCTTCGCTGAAATTTTGTACAATGAGTATTATTAGGCCCATACATATATTTCCCGAATATGGTGGATATTTAGATATAGTTGCCATATAGGCCAATGTTGTGTTTTACCACCTTGAACAGTGTATTACATTAGCCCCCTCGATGTCCGAGCTGAGTTTGATCCAAATCGGACCATATTTAGATATAGCTGCTATAGCAGTCTATAGCGAATGATGATTCATATGTATATTCGAAGTGGTGGGTATCCACTGTTCGGTCCGGGCAAACTTAATGCACTTTTATCCGACATGGACTGTAGAGCCACAATTTTGGTCCGATTTTTACAAAAATTTCGCGTGAGGTGTTTCATTTGACGTTCCAATATGTGTGCAAAATTTCATAAAAACTGGTTCAGATTAAGATTTAACTCCCACAAATATCTTTCATCCGAAATGTCCTTTTAAGGCCAATTTTAGTAGCCACAATTTAGGTCCTATCGCAAGAACACCTTGCAAGCTTCTATTCAATATTTCAAAATGTAAGTCTGACTAGATTTCGATATAGGTTTTTTGCATTAAAAATAGTGCGTAGACTCGGAGGTGTAGGGTATTATGTAGACGCCTCCTGCCGACTTTTGATTTTCCTTGGTGTTCGGTCCGTCCGTCCGTCTGTCGAAATCACGATAGCGGTCGAACGCGTATAGCTAGCCGCTTGAAATTTTGCATAGATACCTAGTATTGATGTAGGTCGTAGGGGATTGCAAATGGGATATATCGATTCAGATTTGGATATAGCTCTCATATATACCGATCTCCCGATTTGACTTCTTGAGCCGCTGGAAGCCGCAATTTTCATCCGATTTGGCTGAAATTTTGCACATAGTGTTCTGTTATGACTTCCAACAACTGTGCCTAGTACGGTCCAAATCGAGCTATAAACTGATATAGCTCCCATATAAACCGATCTACCGATTTGACTTCCTAAACCCCTGGAAGCCGTAATTTTCATCCGATTTGGATGAAGTTTTACAAATAGTGTTCTGTTATGACTTCCAACAACTCTGCTAAGTCTAAATCGGTCTATATATCGGTCTAAATCGGTCTATATATAATATATCAACCGATCTAACGATTTGACTTCTTGAACCCCTGGAAGCCGCCATTTTTGTCCGATTTAGCTATGTTATGACTTCCAACAACTGTGCCAAGTACGGTCTAAATCGATCAAGAACCTGATATAGCTCTTTGAGACTCTTTGAGCCCCTATAAGCCGCAATTTCATCCGATTTGGCTGCAGTTTTGCACATAGTGTTCTGTTATGACTTTCAACAACTGTGCCTAGTACGGTCAAAATCGGTCAAGAAACTGATATAGCTCCCTTATAAACCCACCTCCCGATTTGACTCTTTGAAACCCTAGAAGCCGCAACTTTGTCCGATTTGGCTGAAGTTCCATCAAAATCATACAAGGAAAACGAGGGTCATGCGTTAATGGGTTAACGCCTTTTTTCCTTATTAGTAAGTTATAGGTAAGCACCACTTTTATATTTATACAACTTTTTTCCTTATTAGTAACATGCTTAGCACCGCTTTTATATTCCTCGCTCTCTCTTAATTGCCTTCCAATTTTGTTACAAATGTCATGACTAATTGAACTTATGTCCCTTTTCGCTCATTCAACTCCAAGGAATGTTGGCACTAAAGAAGAAAAAGTAGATTTGTTAGTTCTTCTGTCGTTTATTTGCCAAACAACAGTCATTGCCTGCTAGCAGCCAGCAGCGTTACCCGCCATCCTCACCACCACAAATAGTAATAAAAGTTTATATTTTGTTAATGTTTAAAAAGTCATAAACAGTAAATGGCAAAAACAGCATAGAACTGCCACAGAAGCACCAAGGAAGCCATTGCTTGGCTGGCTAGCTGGCTTCGTCAGTGGTAATGGTGAGGTACAGTGATAGTAGCAGGGAAAAACAGAGAATGATGTTAACCATGGTGGATGTCAACGGGATCATCCTCATGAGGTTACAAGGCAATATTGTATGGAAATTTTTAAGGACACACACACACACAAAAATTTCGAATAAATTTTCGAAAAATTATTGAATTTTTGTTGGAGAGAAAAAGTTTTGTAAAAATTTTATCAAAAATCGAAAGTTTTGATAAATTTTCTAAGGAATTTTAGTTTTTGGAGTCACAACTCATTATCCGTTATTCGATATGAGGAACAGTCTAAAACCAAAATTTCGATTTTTAATAAATTTTCTATGGAATTTCAGTTTTTGGGTTCAGAAATCATTATCCGGTGTTAAAAC
Organism: Stomoxys calcitrans; assembly: GCF_963082655.1. Taxonomy (NCBI): domain Eukaryota; kingdom Metazoa; phylum Arthropoda; class Insecta; order Diptera; family Muscidae; genus Stomoxys; species Stomoxys calcitrans. The sequence continues at coordinate 14,706,832 of NC_081554.1, read as the reverse complement.
CAAATTGCCACACATTATGTCTTTTCCCCCCTTTCTGCTTTTTCTCCTTTATTCCCTTTTCTTCTTTTTCACATTTTTCTCTCACTGTACATTTGCCAGTAACCTTATTGTGTGCTGCTTTCTCACCAAACTTTATCCTGTTGAACTATGACCCAACAGTGTTAATATGGCAGTTTAAATGGGGGAAACTCTTACAACAGCAAGAACACCAACACAGGCAGAGGTCACACTCCTACTGGCAGTTATTCCAACAACAGTCTCAACAATGACAACTTCTTGGACCACACAACAAGTGTTTGTCATGCGTATGAATGGAAATAAATTGCCTTCTTGAACTCCTAGTGGAGGCCAAAGGCCTTGGTCGGGTTTTCATATGGCTGTAGCTCTTTGCGGCATGGGTGCAGAATGTTTGTCACAAAACTTCCTGGAATAGTAAAAATTTTCCAGTGTGTCAAAAGTAAAGTAAGTAAAATAAAGTACATGGCAAGAAGTTTATTTTCATTTCTCAAAGACAAAGAAGGCAAAAGTTACTCCACCACAATGAAAGTTTTTCCTTACAAGCCAGCCAGCCAGCCAACCATTGCACGCATTTACCATTTGCCAAAATGGCGTTTGTTTACTGACAATAAATTTAATAAAATTAATGAATTTGTAGCCATTTTCATGAAGAAGGCACGTAAACATGCGTAGCTGAGAAAACGGCTTTTAAAAGCAGAGCTTTTAAAAAGTTCTTTTTGGCTAATGTAGTTTGGTGTCATGTTTGTACCATGGGTCGTATGAGTACGCATGGTACAACTATGAGCACTCATACGACACATGGTATAACCATTGTGGTTGCAATTAAAGACGGTGATGGCATAGGTATGACAAGTCAATAGTTTCAAGGAAAGAAAATGTGTAAGACTCATACATTATACATTTTTTTTATATATCATAGCCACTCCTAATGCACTTGCACTTAAATGAAACAGCCCATATGCTAGACTACCACCAGACCCTGTGGAGTGGGAAAAGCAATAAATTGTTTACACAGCATTATGAACTGTTATGGGATAAAAATAACAATTAAATTTGCCATAGACTTTCATGCTTTCATAGATTGCACAGAGTTTTACAACTTCCTGCATAACAATAACACATCCCTTTGGCATATTCATTATCAAGCACACACACACACAAACACATCCACACATATAATGTGTGGATATGAATTAAAGAACATCTGCAAACATTGACACTCGTTGTATTTCTATGGTGTTTAACAAGGCCCAAAATCCTCTTTGGAAAAAAATAAAATACAATAAAATAACATAACAAACACATTGAAATATTAAATTTATGTCTGTTTATGCATAAATATTTTTCATCAACTATGCACAAAATGATTTATTTTATTGTCGAGGTAAAGGATTTGGCATTTTGGTATGGTTTTTGGCAGAACTTTTGCTTCCTGAGTGGCAAATTTCAGTACACACTGCAATATTTAGATACATCAACATATGCATGAATATGTAACGCACAAATTACTTTACAATAACCATTTTTGTGTCACAGGGGCCAAAAGGACATTGTAATTCCATAAGTCACAACAACAATAGGATGGAACGAATTAAAGTAGACAAAAAATTCGTTACAATTTTTCAAAAAAAAAACTCAATTTAAACAAAACAAGTAAAAGCGTGCCAAGTTCGGCCGGGCCGAATCTTATATACCCTCCACCATGGAGCGCATTTGTCGAGATCTTTTCCCGGCATCTTTTCTTAGGCAAAAAAAAGGATAAAAAAAGATATGCTCTGCTATTAGAGGGATATCAAGATATATTATATATTGGAGACCTGTGTAAAATTTCAGCCAATTCGAATAAGAATTGCGCCCTTTGGGGGCTCAAGAAGTAAAATAGAGAGATCGATTTATATGGGAGCTGTATCAGGCTATAGACCCATACAGACCATAATAAACACGTATGTTGATGGTCATGAGAGAATCCGTCGTACAAATTTTCAGGCAAATCGGATAATAATTGCGACCTCTAGAGGCCCAAGAATTCAAGATCCCAGATCGGTTTATATGGCAGCTACATCAGGTCATGAACAGAAGCTCATCAAAAAATGGCAGCTATATCAAAACATGGACCGATTTTAACCATACTTGGCACAATTGTTGGATATCATAACAAAACACGTCGTGCAAAATTTCATTCCAATCGGATAAGAATTGCGTCCTCTAGAGGCTCAAGAAGTCAAGACCCAAGATCGGTTTGTATGGCAGCTATATCAAAACATGGACCGATTTTAACCATACTTGGCACAGTTATTGGATGTCATAACAAAACACGTAGTGAAAAATTTCATTCCAATCGGATAAGAATTGCGCCCTCTAGAGGCTCAAGAAGTCAAGGCCCAAGATCGGTTTATATGGCAGCTATATCAGGTTAAAAACCGAGTTGAACCATACTTGGCACAGTTATTGGATGTCATAACAAAACACGTAGTGAAAAATTTCATTCCAATCGGATAAGAATTGCGCCCTCTAGAGGCTCAAGAAATCAAGATTCAAGATCGGTTTATATGGCAGCTATATCAAAACATGGACCGATTTGAATCATACATAGCACAATGGTTGGATGTCATAACAAAACACCTCGTGCAAAATTTCAGCCAAATTGGATAAGAATTGCGCCCTCTAGAGGCTCAAGAAGTCAAGACCCAAGATCGGTTTATATGGCAGCTACATCAAAACATGGACCGATATGGTCCATTTACAATCCCAACCTACCTACATTAATAAGAAGTATTTGAGCAAAATTTCAAGCGGCTAGCTTTACTCCTTCGAAAGTTAGCGTGCTTTCGACAGACAGACGGACGGGCTGGCATTGCTAGATCGACATAAAATGCCACGATCAAGAATATCTATACTTTATGGGGTCTCGGACGAATATTTCGAGTAGTTACAAACAGAATGACGAAATTAGTATACCCCCAACCTATGGTGGAGGGAATACAAATTGAGGTAAAGTGCTATTCGGCACGTGGCGGAACATCGGTACATCGACGGAACATCAGTCCCCGCTCACCAAAGTGTCTACTCGGTGAGTGCAAACCAGTGGTCCTGCTCATCTACGTGTAGAATTACATCGTGTTCCCTGTCGAAACCATCTCGCCTTATCCACGAATTGGAGGAGATTTCCCAAAGACACATCTGCAATATCGCCGAGCCCGGAGAAAAAGCGCCTGCCTGCAGGCAAACAACTGAAACGCTTGGTACATTTTTACTACAACAACATACTTCTATTACAAAGTTTTTCTTTTATTATCTCTGTGTACCATTTCGCTTCAAGGTGTCAAACATTAGCCGTGAACGTAGCATTATTGATCTTAACTAACTTTTTTACTATAAACCCTTAAGCAGCTTTGCTTACGGTAAAAGGACCTTTCTCTTGTTGTAAAACCAAAAACTTTTTAATGGCAAATGTGTTTCGATAGCCGCAAACGATTATTCCTTCACTGGACCAATAATTATTTTCTTGTGACTCTCCTACAATAGAGAAACTGTCAGTATTTTAACGTATAGACCTTTGATGGACAAAAGTATTCGCACTATTGCACATCACTGTGTACGTACACAAGGAAATAATCTCAAGCAAGCCCATGGGCTTGCAAATAATTGTAATTGTGTGCTCGCCACTGATATTGATATATTCTCACACACAAAATTTGTTTTCTTTTTTTTTTTGAGTGAGCAAAGAGCAGTCAGTATGTTGAGCAGCGCGGCCAGAGAGTGACAATTTTTAAATTTTCGCTTTAGGTTTAAAAATGCTGGTATGTCCAATGATATAAATTACAAAAACAACAGACAAATGGCTGCCAGGTAGAAAAAAATACAATAAGAATTTCTAAGGCACATACATTGTTTGAGCATATTTACGTGATAAAGGAAAACCTATGCCAAAGTAGGTATTTAAATGTGCTAAAACTACAGATCCCATAAGTAATTATACCCTACACCAATGCTGTGGTACAGGGTATTATAATTTAGTGCATTTGTTTATAACACCCAGAAAGAAGAGAGACAGAACCATTGATAAGTACGCCGATCGACTCAGAATAACTTTCTGATTCGATTTAGCTATGTCCGGCTGTCAGTCCGCCTGTCTGTTCATGTTAATTTGTGTACAAACTACAGGTCGCAGTTTTCATCCGATAGTCTGCAAATTTGGTACAGGCATGTTTTACGGCCTAGACGCGAAGCCTATTGATATTGAAAAAATCGGTTCAGATTTAGATATAGCTCCCATATAAATGTTCGTCCGATTTGCAGTAATAATGCAATAAAATAGTCAATTGTTAACCGAATCTCTCGAAATTTGGCAGGAAGGATTTTGTTACGACTCTCGACATTACTGGTGGATTCCATAAAAATAGGTTCAGATATAACTCTCATATAAATATATATATATATATATATATATATATATATATATATATATATATATATATATATATATATATATATATATATAAATATATATATATATATATATATATATATATATATATATATATATATATATATATATATATATATATATATATATATATATATATATATATATATATATATATATATATATATATATATATATATATATATATATATATATATATATATATATATTTTTTTTTTTTTTTTTTTGCCCGATTGTCACTCTCTGTTGCGAGTCCTCTTCGCCACAGCCTTCAACCACACCGGCGACCATTGGCCTCTCAATGGTTGTATACATCCAATTCTACTTCCGATTACCTCCTCATTCCACACCGACCATCTTCCTGCAGAGGTTGAAGGCACACAATAGCTTTCGGCCCAGGTATTTTGCTTTTGAGTGAGATCCCTTCCAAAGATGAGAGCCAAAAATCCGGTAACATATCTCCAGGTGAAAATCATTAGATCCGTATTTCTCGGTAAGTGCTCAACTCATTTCTTGTAGTGAACTTTGCTCCGCTTATCGACAACAGAAACTCGAATAAAGCTAGGAGTTTGAAATTTTGCACAAATACTTCTCATTAGTGTTGGTCGGTTTTGTAAGTCGGTCCATTGCCTGATATAGCTGCCATATAAACCGATCTTGGATCTTGACTTGAGGTGAAATTTTGCATGAAATGTTTTCTTTTGTCTTGCAACAACTATGTCATGTATGGGCTACATCGGTTCATAACCGTTCTCCCGATTCTTATCCAATTTGGCTGAAATTTTGTACAACGGCTTCTCACTCTCTTCAACATACCTGCCAAATATGATCTGAATCGGTCTATAGCCTGATATAGCTCCCATATAAACAGATCTCCCGAATTTACGACTTGGGTGCCTAAAGGGCGCAATTCTTAACCTGGCTGACTTTTTATTATGGCTGAAATTTTACACAATGACTTCTTCTATGGTCTCCAACAATCAATTCAATTATAGTTCGAATCGGATCATAACTTGATACAGCTCCAATAGCATTCATATCCATTATCCTTTGTTTGCGTTAAAAAATATACCGGGCAAAGAACTTGACAAAAGTGATGCAAAGTGAAGGGTATATACGATTGTGACCGGCCAAGTTTAGCACTTTTTTACTTTTTATTGATTTAAATGTCAAAAATGTGTGGAAGTAACCTACATTTCAGAATCCATTCACTTTTTCTCGACATAACCACTTTTTGCCATGACTATTACTCTGAGTCGGTCAAATTTATGAGTTGCAAGCAACACAAATGTAATCTGCCGGTATTTTAGCCCATTGCCGTTCAATGGTTGTAGATGACTTGCAAACATTTTTTTCATTGAAAACAACAACAAAGACTTTCATACAAAATAGTAATAGGTTGTTGTTTTTGTAGCAGTGTGTTGTACAACGAGGATGAAGCCCTTGCCGATAAAGCTTCCATAGGGTCAATCCGGTACGTACAACCGGCTGCCAGGGGATTTAAAAAAAAATTGGTCGTTCGAATTGGTAATACTTCGTTTTAGCTGCCCTTTCTTGTTGAGATCCAGTAGAATCTAGGGACTCCAAAAATTGACGAGAAAATC
>NC_081554.1:14680763-14693263 GCF_963082655.1 Stomoxys calcitrans | reverse complement strand
TGGTATTGAAAACAATTAAGGATTTTGTAAGTAGCACGGAATTCCTAAGTTAAAATTTTCTTATTAGAGGTTACTTTATAGTTTTTAGAGCGAACAACCAGCCGATTACTGGCTTAGGTGTATGTCCATAGAGGCATGGAGCGGATTAATATGCACCCTCTTTTCAACCTAACCTAACCTAATATTGACTAAAAATGAATTCCCAATACTGTTTATTACCATAAGTACATAATTTCATAAACTCATTTTTTCCCAGGCCACCGTAGCTTAGATGTTAGCATATTCGCCAAGACGCTAAACGCCTGGGTTTGAATCCTGGCGAGAAAATAAAAAAAAAAATCAGCTATGGTTTTCCCCTCCTAATGCCGGCGACATTTGTGTGGTACTTTGGCATGTAAAAACATCTCCCCATCTGGCACGCCATTCGAGCTCGGCTATAAAAAGCAGTTCCCTGCTAAGGTTAAACTTGAAGCGGACAGCCCTCAGTGATATGTGAAAAGTTCGCTCCTGTTCCTTAATGGAATTTTCATGCGCAAAACTTGCAATTTGCAATGCTGGCGACTTTTGTGAGGCCATGCATTGCACCCATGTTAAAACTCCTCTCCCAAGAGGTGTCGCACTGCGGCACGCCGGACTCGGCTATAAAAACGAGTTCCCTTTTCATTAACCTTAAAAACTTGAATTGGATCCTAAATGCAATGTTCATGAGCAATTTGGCATTTGAATTTTTTCTCTTAGTGTTTCTTCTTCAATTACACTTCTTAGCTTTTTGTCTATATTATCCAGTACACAGTCCTAATACTTATATATGAGTGTGAGGGAATATGTTGATATGCCAGTATACGGACTTCTAACTTCTGCTATGCCAATGACAGACATTTCATTTCATTTTTCCCAATTTATATGAAAATTATTTAATTTGTGCATGTAAATATGACCATGGCAGCAGCTAAAAACCAAAACCAAAAACAACAGCAATGCAAGCAACTGTGTGACAAATGTTCGTAACATACTAAACTGAAAAGGATGTGTTTCCGTTTCCGGTTTCAAACAAAATAAAAGAAAAACATGACTTCGCACTACTACTACTACTACTACAAACACACCAAAATTGCAGAAAGTCATGCAAATGAAAGAAAATTAAATTCCAGAGTGACACAAAACAAAATTAGAAATATGGTAAACTAAGCACCATAAAGGATACCTGGGGGGGGGGGGGAAGGAAGGGCATAAGGGTAGGAAAGCAAAAAAAAAATATATGGTTTATCCATTTAGAATGCTGAATTTTTAATTTAAATGTTAGATATCATAAAGGATAACGGTAGTAGATAGGTAAAGTGAAGAATAACAGTAGCGGTAAGGTAAGGTGACAGATAGGCAATGTAATGGATAGTGTAAACATAACTTGGAAGGGCATAACTAGAAATCCCCTTGGATATTCTATATGAATATTTAGGTAAGAATTGATGGGCTATAGGAGCTAAATCAGAACTGGGAACAATTCGGACCATACTTGCTACAGATATTGAAGGTCATAGCTGAAAGCATCTCGCAAAATTCCTTCATTTAAATCGGAAAAGAATTACTCACTTTACTTGCTCAAAAAGTAAAATCGTGAGATCGATTTATATGCGAGCTATTGGGTTGCCCAAAAAGTAATTGCGGATTTTTCATATAGTCAGCGTTGACACATTTTTTCACAGCTTGTGACTCTGTAATTGCATTCTTTCTTCTGTCAGTTATCAGCTGTTACTTTTAGCTTGCTTTAGAAAGAAAGTGTAAAAAAGTATATTTGATTAAAGTTCATTCTAAGTTTTATTAAAAATGCATTTACTTTTTTTTAAAAAATCCGCAATTACTTTTTGGGCAACCCAATATATGAATATTTAGGTAAGAATTGCTTCCTATAGGTGCTTAAGAAGACGAATCAAGAGACGGGATATAGGAGCTAAATCAGAACTTGAACAATTCGAACCATACTTGCTACAAATATTGAAGGCCACAGCTGAAGAGAATTACTCACTTTCCTTGCTCCAAAAGTAAAATCATGGAATCGATTTATATGGGAGCTATATCAGGTAGGAAGCCACCGTAGCGCAGAGGTTAGCATGTCCGCCTATGACGCTGAACGTCTGGGTTCGAATCCTGGCAGCAACATCAGAAAATTTTTCAGCGGTGGTTATCCCCTCCTAATGCTGGCGACATTTTTGAGGTAGTTTGCTATGTAAAATTTCTCCCCAAGTCGCTGGACTCGACTATAAAAAGGAGGTAAGAAGGTAAAAGGTATCATTGAGCTTTAAATTAAATCGGACAGCACTTATTGATTAGAGAGAAGTTTGCCCAGTTCCTTAATGGAATGTTCATGGGCAAATTTGCATTTGCTATACCAGGTTATATGCCGATTCAGACCATACTTGACAATCTATGTCATAGGAGGTCATAGGAGCAATCATCGTACAAATCAGTTAAAAATTGCACACTCTACCAGTTTATATGGGAACTGTATGAAAACAAAAGGTTGGAGGCCACCGTAGCGCAGAGGTTAGCATGTCCGCCTATGACACTGAACGCCTGGGTTCGAATCCTGGCGAGACCATAAGAAAAAATTTTCACCGGTGGTTTTCCCCTCCTAATGCTGGCGACATTTGTGAGGTACTATGCCATGTAAAACTTCTCTCCAAAGAGGTGTCGCACTGCGGCACGCCGTTCGGACTCGGCTATAAAATGGAGGCCCCTTATCTTTGAGCTTAAACTTGAATCGGACTGCACTCATTGATATGTGAGAAGTTTGCCCCGGTTCCTTAGTGGAATGGCCAAAATTTTGTGGTTCATGGCCAAAATTTGCAATTTGCAATATGAAAACATGAACCGATTTGGCCCTTTCACAATCCCAACTGACCTACATCAATGCACATAAGCTCTTAGCATTACTTGTTAAAGACTAAGAGTTTCTTAAGGTGTTTTCAGCAAAGAGTCGGAAAGACATGGTTACATAGACTTAGACTACATATATGAATTCCTGGGTCCAAAAAATCCCATATAAATCAATACCCTTATTATAACCCGATTTTATTTCTTCAAAATAAATTCGAAATTTTAAATTTTTAACAGATGGTGGTGGGTATCTAAGATTCGACATCGGTCGATCTAAGACATTTTTTACTTGTTCATATTTGTTCATTTAACCATTATTTCAATTAACTTAGATTTAAGGACTTACATTTTTATACCCACCACCATAGGATGGGGGTATACTAATCTAGTCACTCCGTTTATAACACTTCGATATATTGATCTGCAACCCCATAAAGTATATATATTCTCGACATTCCGATCTAGCCATGTCCGTCTGTCCGTCCGTGTGTCGAAATCACGATAGAGGTCGAACGCGTAAAGCTATTAAAATTTTGCACAGATACTTAATATCGATGTAGGTCGTTGGGGATTGCAAATGGGCCATATCGGTTCAGATTTAGATATAGCTCCCATATAAACCGTTCCCCGACTTGACTTCTTGAGCCCCTGGAAGCCGCAATTCTTGCCCGATTGGGCTGACATTTTGCACATAGTGTTCTCTTATGACTTGCGCAAAGCTATTGAAATTTGGCACAGATACTTAATATCGATGTAGGTCGTTGGGGATTGCAAATGGGCACTATCGGTTCAGATTTGGATATAGCTGTCATATATACCGATCGATCTCCCGATTTAACTTCTTGAGCCCCTGGAAGCCGCAATTCTTGTCCGATTTCGCTGAAATTATGCACATAGTGTTCTTTTATGACGTTTAACAATTGAGACAAGTACGGCCCGAATCGGTCTATAAGCTGATATAGCTCCCATATAACCGATCTCCCGATTTAACTTCTTGAACCCCTGGAAGCCACACTTTTTCTTCGATATGGCTGAAATTTTGCACATAGTGTTCTCTTATGACTTTAAACAACTGAGCCAACTTCGGTCCGAATCGGTCGAAAAGCTGATATAGCTCCTGTATAAACCGATCTCCCGATTTGACTTCTTGAGCACTTACAAGCTACAATTTTTGTTCGATTTGGCTGAAATTTTGCACATAATGTTATTTTATGATATCCAACAACTGTACCAAGTACGGTCCAAATCGGTATATAATCTGATATATCTCCTATATAAACCGATCTCTCGATTTAACTTCTTGAACCACTAGAAGCCACACTTTTTGTTCGATTGAGCTGAAATTTTGCACATAGTGTTCTCTTATGACTTTTAACAACTGAGCCAAGTACGGTCCGAATCGGTCGAAAAGCTGATATAGCTCCTATATAAACCGATCTCCCGATTTAACTTCTTGAACCCCTGGAAGACACACTTTTTGTTCGATTTGGCTGAAATTTTGCACATAGTGTTCTCTTATGACTTCCAAACACTGTGCCGAGTACGGTTCAAATTGGTCAAGAACCTAATATAGCTCCCATAGAAACCGATCTCCCGATTTAACTTTTTGAACCCCTGGAAGCCACTTTTAACAACTGAGCCAAGTACGGTCCGAATCGGTCGAAAAGCTGATATAGCTCCTATATAAACCAATCTCCCGATTTAACTTCTTGAACCCCTGGAAGACACATTTTTTGTCCGATTTGGCTGAAATTTTGCACATAGTTTTCTCTTATGACTTCCAAACACTGTGCCAAGTACGGTCCAAATCGCTCTTTTACCTGATATAGCTCCCATATAAACCGATCTCCCGATTTAACTTCTCGAGTACTTAGAAGCCGCAATTTTTGTCCGATTAGGCTGAAATTTTGCGTGCCAAGTTCTGTTACGACTTCCAACAACTGTGCCAAATCAGTCTATAACCTGATATTGCTCCCATGCAAATCGGTCTTTCGATCATGCTTGTTCGCTTCCTAGAAGCTTTAATTTTTGCTGGTTTGACAGATGTTTGGTATGTATAATAAAATTATGCCCTACAACTTAATTTTTAATCTTTGTATAAATTTTTAGCAGAATCCATGCTGGTGGGTTCCCAAGATTCGCCCCTGCCGAACTTAGCACGCTTTTACTTGTCTTATTTAATTTCCTATTATTGTCAATCTTCTCTGTGGCAGCGCTATTCAGATGTCTACCTTTAAAGGTACAGTGTTGCGTATACTTTATGTAATCTATGAGAACATGAGAATGTGTAATGTATACGCACCCATGAACCGATTGTATGAGAACATTGATGAGCACAAGCAATTTGTAACACCTAATTAGAAGGCAACAGAAATCTATCAAGATTTGAGCAAGAATGCAACAATAAGGGATTAAAATCATCGAAGAGTCATTGAGTAAATGAGTGGTGGAGAAATATTATGCAAATAAATCATAATTCAAGAAAACTTTCAATAAATATCAAATTGAGAGAAAATTCAAAGTTAAAAAGTAAACTTCAAAATTCGAAAAAAACACTCCGTCAAAAACTGTGCCTTAGCAAAATGAATTCAATAGAATTTCCTAATAAAATAAAATTTTGAGAAAAATTCTATATATAAATCCCAAATTTGATTGTTGGGGACCAGAAACGTACTAAGTTCGGCCGGGCCGAATCTTGGGACCCATCACCATGGATTATGCTTAAATTTGGACATAACAAATTTAGTTGAAGGGCATTACTTCTGTCAAACCAGTCAAAAATTAAAGCTTCTAGGAGCTAAACAATATTAATCCACATTTCGGTTTATATGAGAGCTAAATCAGGTTATAAGCCTATTCGGACCATACTTGAAACTATTATTGCAACTCTTAACATAGCACTGCGCTCAAAATGTCAGCTCAATTGAACAACAATTGAGGTTTTTGGGGCCTTAAGAAGTCCAAACTGAAGATCGATTTATATGGGACCGATGCATTCCATATTTGGCACGATTATTGGGAGTGGTAATAGAATACTGCGTACAAAATGTCAGTCAAAACGGATCACAATGGCGGGTTCTATGGGCTCAAGATTTCAAATCGGGAGATCGGTTTATATGGGAAATTTATCAGGTTATTGAACGATTCGGACCATGCATGGCATGCCCTTTGGAAGTCACAACGGAACGCTGCGGGCAAAATGTCAGCCCAATAGAACAACCATTGCGGCTTCTAGAGGCTCAAGATGTCCAAACGGAAGATCGGTTTATATGAGTTATCGACCGATTCTATCGTTGGAAAACGTGCAAAATTTCAGCTCAATCGGAAAGTAATTGCGGCTTCTAGAGGCTCAAGAAGTCAATCGGTCGATCGATTCATATGGGAGATAAATCAGATTATAGACCGATTCAAACCATACTTGGCACGATTGTTGACAGTTATAACCGACCACTACTGCTGCTATGTTCGCATAAAACCTTGCAACATATTCAGTGCGGCTATACTCCCGTAAAGATGTTAGGCCAGAGCAAAATTGAAAACGATACTGACCGATGATGAAGGCGGTTCTGTCACGAACTTCTTTTCAATCCCGGCTCGGACCAGAAGCGTACAGAAAAGGCACTCGAGAATGTGCCTCTCTCTCATGACGAAAAAATGACGAACACGTACGCTGAGGCGTCAAAGCAAAGTCGCCTAGCCCATCTCTATTCACTGCTGTCGCTGTTAGTTGCTATCGCTGACTTTGGAGTACCGGACATTTGCTGGGAGATCGATGCATCAGCGGATCCCACAGCACAACATTGCTGGCTTGATGTCGTTACAGTTTTTTGCTGGTTACTCCTCAACGATACTGACCGATGATGAAGGCGGTTCTGGCAAACCAAACAGAATCAAGATACGAAGTTCTTTTCAATCCCCGCTCGGACCAGAAGCGTACTGAAAAGGCATTCGAGAATGTGCATTTCTCTCATGACGAAAAAATGACGAACACGTACGCTGAGGCGTCAAAGCAAAGTCGCCTAGCCCATCTCTATTCACTGCTGTCGCTGTTAGTTGCTATCGCTGACGTTAAGTATCAGACATTTGCTGGGAGATCGATGCATCAGCGGATCCCACAGCACAACATTGCTGGCTTGATGTCGTTGCAGCTTTTTGCTGGTTACTCCTCAACGATACTGACCGATGATGAAGGCGGTTTTGGCAAACCAAACAGAATCAGGGACAGAAAAGGCACTCGAGAATGTGCCTCTCTCTCATGACGAAAAAATGACGAACACGTACGCTGAGGCGTCAAAGCAAAGTTGCCTAGCCCATCTCTCTTTACTGCTGCCGCTGTTAGTTGCTATCGCTGACGTTGAGTATCAGACATTTGCTGGGAGATCGATGCGTTAGCGGATCCCACAGCATAACATTGCTGCCTTGATGTCGTTGCAGTTTTTTGCTACGGATTTGGGTTTGACTTGTTTGGTGGCTGTAGTTTGTCATGTCAACGGATTCCATAGATTAGGCAAGCAATATCGAGGATACTATAGTCTGCCTGCTGTTTTGGGTTAATTTATATAAGAGGCCAAGTGAGTTCCCGACACACATATGTATCCAATAGTGTCTCCAGAACTTCCAAGGCGATGTAAGTCCCTAGGCAGTGGATCGATTTTCTATACATAAACATAAAACCCAACATAAACTCGCATCATGTCGGCAAATAATTGAGCAAAAATAGCTTCAAAAAAATCTCTAAAAAGTTGCCATGACATACTTTTCTATCTTCGGTCATATAGCAGCCTTCCGGTTCAGTCTTCTTGTAGAGTTTAAACAAATTTACCGCCTGGACTACACTTCCCTCCTATCCATCATGTCCTCACCCATTGATAGTGACTAAGAATTTGTAGCCTAATAGTCCATCGGTCCACTGGCCACATTCCCAACACCCATGATTGTATTGGGTTGCCCAAAAAGTAATTGCGGATTTTTCATATAGTCGGCGTTGACAAATTTTTTCACAGCTTGTGACTCTGTAATTGCATTCTTTCTTCTGTCAGTTATCAGGTGTTAATTTTAGCTTGCTTTAGAAAAAAGTGTAAAAAAAGTATATTTGATTAAAGTTTATTCTAAGTTTTATTAAAAATGCATTTACTTTCTTTTAAAAAATCCGCAATTACTTTTTGGGCAACCCAATACATCTCAGTATACAACAGAAGATCAATTTTTTAATTATTTTCTTTAACAAAATTTGAATTTTGGTGACATTGTGTTGAACTCATCCTACAGATAAATTAAAACTTTAGATCTTTCCATGAAATACATGAGTGTGTCAGTGTCACAAACCTTAAATTTCGCATAAACACACAACAGTAGACATCAACTTCTAGTTCAAATAACATCAACACACTGTCTCATGCAAAGCGACCATAAAATCTGCTTGGCATCATACATACATCACACAAGAGAAGCATGCCATGGCAAACATGTTGTCTTCAATTGTTCTACATACTCGCTTAAATGGTGAATGATTACCTTACTAACTTGAAGTCATTTTATGGACATGAAACACAGCACACATGACAAGGAGCCATTATGACGAAGCATGTGCAACATTTTTCAGATTTTCAGATTGCAGGGCATACAACTTGAAAACATGAGCAAATTTATGTCAAAAGTAAGGAGGAAAACATTGCAAACTCCCAGAGTGAATTTTCATTGAAGATCATAAAGTGGCATAGACTAACAACAAAACTTTCTCCAAAGACAGTCTCTTGGAAAAATTTTAAAGAAATGACAAATTTTCAACGAAATTTTTTCTAAAAACTTATTTTTTTCATATTTTCTTTAAAGACAAACTTTCAAAAGAACTTTCCCTATAGACAAATAATCAATTGTAATGATTCAATTCTAATCACATGTAGGTACATATATTGCTGTAGTTGCCTTTGTGTGTGTTTGAAGTGGTCTTTACAAGCCACAAATATAACATTACTACCTAAATCATACCAAGCATATGTATGCCCAAAGTTACTCTGTCATTGGGTAATCGGCTTTTAATGTCCATGTGTCAGCCACACAAAAGTAAACCAATAAGCCATGACCAGCAGAATTTACCAACTCCACAAAAAAAAAAAAAAAAAAATGGGTGCAAAAGTAATGACACGCTTTTCACACATTTACCCCAATATTGAACAGTTTTGGCTAATCCAAAAAGGTTCAAGGAAACATAAGTGACATAATGCATGTCGTATGGTGATAAAAGCCACATATTGGCAACATAAAACCTATGATAGTAAATCTCTAGAAACAAATTTTAATTAAAGTTCAATTAAATTAAATTTTCTAATTTTCAACCATATCCAAATATTCTTGTCATTTGAAAAGTCCTTGAAATCAAGTAATAAAATTATTTTATATATCCTCCAAAGCAGCAAACCATCAAACGGAAGTTGTGGACTATTTGTCCCCAGTACTTTGCAGTCGCTTAGCTAACTGTACATAGGCTTCCTTGTTTCGTGATGATGTTGGCGAACACAGCGGAAGTGAAGCAAATATCATAAACAGGAAATCAATGTTTTATTGGCCTTTGAAAATGTTGAAAAGCCAAAGGTGTGAGAAGAAGTGGGTAATGGAAGTAAAAGTACAGTAAAAATGGAAACAGTGAACCCAAAATTAAATAAACGAAAAATTTAGACAAAATGTTGGCAAAATGATGACAAAATGATGAAATTTTTATAAAAAATGTAAAAATTTCTCTAAAGAAAAAATTTAAGAGAAATTTCCTCTAAAGACAAAATTTAAGAGGAATTTTCTCTAAAAACAAATTTCCACGAAATTTTCTGTAAAGACAAAATTTAAGAGAAATTTTCTCTAAAGACAAATTTCCCAGAAATTTTCTCTAAGGACAAATTTTTCGATAAATTTTCTCTAAAAAAAATTTTCTTAAATAAATTTTCAAGAAATTTTCTCTAAACACAAAATTTCCCAATTTTAGTGAAATTTTCTCTTTGGACAAAATTTTTAAGTCAAAATTTCCAAGAAATTTCGCTAAAGACAAAATTTTCGAGAAATTTTCTTTAAAGAAAAAATTTTCAGAAATTTTCTGTAAAGACAAAATTTCTAGGAAATTTTCTCTAAACACAAAATTTCTAGGAAATTTTCTCTAAAGACAAAATTTCTAAGAAATTTTCTCTAAAGACAAAATTTTTGAAAAATTTTCTCTAAAGACTTAATTTCTGTGAAATTTTCCCTAAAGACTAAATTTCTGGAAAATTTTCTCTAAAGACTAAATTTCTGAGAAATTTTCTCTCAAGACAAAATTTTCTGAGAAATTTGCTCTAAAGACAAAATTTCGGAGAAATTTTCTCTCAAGGCAAATTTTCGGAGAAATTTTCCCTAAAGCCAAAATTTCCCAATTTTAGTAAAATTTTCTTTGGGCAAAGTTTCCAAGAAATTTCTCAGACAAAAATTTTGAGAAATTTTGTCTAAAGACAACATTTTTGAGAAATATTTTCTCTAAAGACTAAATTCTGGAAAATTTTCTCTCAAGACTAAATTTCTGAGAAATTTTCTCTTAAGACAAAATTTCTGAGAAATTTGCTCTAAAGACAAAATTTCGGAGAAATTTTCTCTCAAGGCAAATTTTCGAGCAATTATCTCTAAAGACAAAATTTTCAGAAATTTTCTGTAAAGGCAAAATTTCCCAGAAATTTTCTTTTGAAAAACAAAAATTTGGAGATATTTTGCCTAAAGACAAAATTTCGGAAATATTTGCCTAAAGACTAAAATTCTGATAAATATTCTAAAATTCTCGGAAATATTTTGCCTAAAGACAAAATTTTTGAGATTTCTTCTCTAAAGACAGAATTTCTAAGAAATTTTCTCCAAAGACAACATTTTTAAGAAATTTTCTCTAAAGACAAAATTTCTAAGAAATTTTCTCTAAAGACAACATTTTTAAGAAATTTTCTCTAAAACCAAATTTCTAAGAAATTTTCTCTCAAGACTAAATTTCTAAGAAATTTTCTCTCAAGACAAAATTTGTAAGAAATTTTCTCTCAAGACAAAATTTCTAAGAAATTTTCTCTCAAGACAAAATTTCTAAGAAATTTTCTCTCAAGACAAAATTTCTAAGAAATTTACTCTCAAGACAAAATTTCTAAGAAATTTTCTCTCAAGACAAAATTTCTAAGAAATTTTCTCTCAAGACAAAATTTCTAAGAAATTTTCTCTAAAGAAAACATTTTTAAGAAATTTTCTCTAAAACCAAATTTCTAAGAAATTTTCTCTAAAGACAAAATTTCTAAGAAAATTTCTCTAAAGACAAATGGGCGGACCCTCCCCCTTACCCTAATTGTCAGAAATGCCAGATCTCGGAGATGGGTGGTGCGATTTAAGCGAAATTTTGTGTGCTCTCTATAGTACCCTTAAAATAAATTTTTGGTATCTAAATTTCGGATAGGGTATCTCGGGGGACCGCCCCACCCTAAAACCTACCAAACATATATTTAGAACAATCACGACAATATGGGACTCAAATGAAAGGTATTTAGGATAAGAAAACGTATCTGATATCCAATTGTCGGACCAAGTGTTAGGGTGACCACCCCGACCCTCAAAACACCCGTAAATCCGACATATTTACCGACCATGGCAATATGGGACTCAAGTGATAGGCATTTGCGAGTAGAATACGAATTTGATCTCCAAATGTTGGACCAAATTTCTGAGGATCCACCCCTTCCCCAAAACACCAACAGGACTTATTTACTGACCATAGGAATATAGGGCTTAAATAAAAGGTATTTGAATGTAGAATACGAATCTGATAACCAAATGTGGGGCCAAGTATTTGGCCCCTCCCCAAAGAGGACAAATTTACGACCATAGCAATAAGCGGCTCAAATGAAAGGTCTTTGGGAGTAAAGCACGAATCTGATATCAATATTCGGGAAAAAGTGTCAAATGAAAGGTATTTGGGAGTAGACCATGAATCTGACATCAACATTCGGGACCAACTGTCTAGGGGACGTTCCACCACCATAACAACAAGTAGGACGTATTTGCTCACCAAGACGGTATTAATAGTTTTTAGGGCCCATAGCCCAAACCGAACATATTTTGCTGACTTTTGCAATAAGGGGTTTACATGAATGGTATTGGAGATTAGAAAACGAATTCGATATCCAATTTCGACGCCAGTGGCAATATGGTTTTCAAATAAATGATATATAAATATATTTAGAATAGGGCTAGGTGTTTGGGGGACCACCCCACTCCCCAAAACACCACTAAATCGAGCATATTCACCGAGCATGTCAATGTAGGGCTCAACTGAAAGGTATTGGTGAGTAGAGCATGAAATTGATGCCCACTTTCGGCACCTGGGGTCTTCCCCTATCCCAAAATATCCCACAAAATGCAATTATTTACTGACTATTGCAATATGGGGCTCAAATAAAAGTATTTGGGAGTAGAATACGAATCTGATATCCAAATGTGGAACCATGTATTTAGGGCACCGCCCCTTCCCTAAAACACCCCCAAAAGATTAAAATTTGGCATTTGAGAGAAGAGCACGATGCTGATATTTTTTTCAGGGCCAAGTGTCTGGGGGAAAACACCGCTAAATCGGAATAACGTAT